>NW_027193484.1:0-257604 GCF_032444005.1 Ranitomeya imitator | reverse complement strand
GTGCCCAGGCCTTAAGCCTAGCCCGCACTTGTGCCCAGGCCTTAAGCCTAGCCCGCACTTGTGCCCCCGGCCTTAAGCCTAGCCCGCACTTGTGCCCAGGCCTTATGCCTAGCCCGCACTTGTGCCCCCGGCCTTAAGCCTAGCCCGCACTTGTGCCCCCGGCCTTAAGCGTAGCCCGCACTTGTGCCCCCGGCCTTAAGCCTAGCCCGCACTTGTGCCCAGGCCTTAAGCCTAGCCCGCACTTGTGCCCAGGCCTTAAGCCTAGCCCGCACTAGTGCCCCGGCCTTAAGCCTAGCCCGCACTTGTGCCCAGGCCTTAAGCCTAGCCCGCACTTGTGCCCCGGCCTTAAGCCTAGCCCGCACTTGTGCCCAGGCCTTAAGCCCAGCCCGCACTTGTGCCCCGGCCTTAAGCCTAGCCCGCACTTGTGCCCAGGCCTTAAGCCTAGCCCGCACTTGTGCCCCGGCCTTAAGCCTAGCCCGCACTTGTGCCCCGGCCTTAAGCCTAGCCCGCACTTGTGCCATGGACTTAAGCCTAGCCCGCACTTGTGCCCTGGCCTTAAGCCTAGCCCGCACTTGTGCCATGGACTTAAGCCTAGCCCGCACTTGTGCCCCGGCCTTAAGCCTAGCCCGCACTTGTGCCCCGGCCATAAGCCTAGCCCGCACTTGTGCCCAGGCCTTAAGCCTAGCCCGCACTTGTGCCCAGGCCTTAAGCCTAGCCCGCACTTGTGCCCCGGCCTTAAGCCTAGCCCGCACTTGTGGCCAGGCCTTAAGCCTAGCCCGCACTTGTGGCCAGGCCTTAAGCCTAGCCCGCACTTGTGCCCAGGCCTTAAGCCTAGCCCGCACTTGTGCCCCGGCCTTAAGCCTAGCCCGCACTTGTGCATCGGCCTTAAGCCTAGCCCGCACTTGTGCCCAGGCCTTAAGCCTAGCCCGCACATGTGCCCAGGCCTTAAGCCTAGCCCGCACTTGTGCCCAGGCCTTAAGCCTAGCCCGCACTTGTGCCCCCGGCCTTAAGCCTAGCCCGCACTTGTGCCCAGGCCTTATGCCTAGCCCGCACTTGTGCCCCCGGCCTTAAGCCTAGCCCGCACTTGTGCCCCCGGCCTTAAGCGTAGCCCGCACTTGTGCCCAGGCCTTAAGCCTAGCCCGTACTTGTGACCAGGCCTTAAGCCTAGCCCGCACTTGTGCCCAGGCCTTAAGTCTAGCCCGCACTTGTGGCCAGGCCTTAAGCCTAGCCCGCACTTGTGCCCAGGCCTTAAGCCTAGCCCGCACTTGTGCCCAGGCCTTAAGCCTAGCCCGCACTTGTGCCCCGGCCTTAAGCCTAGCCCGCACTTGTGCATCGGCCTTAAGCCTAGCCCGCATTTGTGCCCAGGCCTTAAGCCTAGCCCGCACTTGTGCCCAGGCCTTAAGCCTAGCCCGCACTTGTGCCCAGGCCTTAAGCCTAGCCCGCACTTGTGCCCCCGGCCTTAAGCCTAGCCCGCACTTGTGCCCAGGCCTTATGCCTAGCCCGCACTTGTGCCCCCGGCCTTAAGCCTAGCCCGCACTTGTGCCCCCGGCCTTAAGCGTAGCCCGCACTTGTGCCCCCGGCCTTAAGCCTAGCCCGCACTTGTGCCCAGGCCTTAAGCCTAGCCCGCACTTGTGCCCAGGCCTTAAGCCTAGCCCGCACTAGTGCCCCGGCCTTAAGCCTAGCCCGCACTTGTGCCCAGGCCTTAAGCCTAGCCCGCACTTGTGCCCCGGCCTTAAGCCTAGCCCGCACTTGTGCCCAGGCCTTAAGCCCAGCCCGCACTTGTGCCCCGGCCTTAAGCCTAGCCCGCACTTGTGCCCCGGCCATAAGCCTAGCCCGCACTTGTGCCCAGGCCTTAAGCCTAACCCGCACTTGTGCCCAGGCCTTAAGCCTAGCCCGCACTTGTGCCCCGGCCTTAAGCCTAGCCCGCACTTGTGGCCAGGCCTTAAGCCTAGCCCGCACTTGTGGCCAGGCCTTAAGCCTAGCCCGCACTTGTGCCCAGGCCTTAAGCCTAGCCCGCACTTGTGCCCCGGCCTTAAGCCTAGCCCGCACTTGTGCATCGGCCTTAAGCCTAGCCCGCACTTGTGCCCAGGCCTTAAGCCTAGCCCGCACTTGTGCCCAGGCCTTAAGCCTAGCCCGCACTTGTGCCCAGGCCTTAAGCCTAGCCCGCACTTGTGCCCAGGCCTTAAGCCTAGCCCGCACTTGTGCCCCCGGCCTTAAGCCTAGCCCGCACTTGTGCCCAGGCCTTATGCCTAGCCCGCACTTGTGCCCCCGGCCTTAAGCCTAGCCCGCACTTGTGCCCCCGGCCTTAAGCGTAGCCCGCACTTGTGCCCAGGCCTTAAGCCTAGCCCGCACTTGTGACCAGGCCTTAAGCCTAGCCCGCACTTGTGCCCAGGCCTTAAGCCTAGCCCGCACTTGTGCCCAGGCCTTAAGCCTAGCCCGCACTAGTGCCCCGGCCTTAAGCCTAGCCCGCACTTGTGCCCAGGCCTTAAGCCTAGCCCGCACTTGTGCCCCGGCCTTAAGCCTAGCCCGCACTTGTGCCCAGGCCTTAAGCCCAGCCCGCACTTGTGCCCCGGCCTTAAGCCTAGCTCGCACTTGTGCCCCGGCCTTAAGCCTAGCCCGCACTTGTGCCCCGGCCTTAAGCCTAGCCCGCACTTGTGCCCCCGGCCTTAAGCCTAGCCCGCACTTGTGCCACGGACTTAAGCCAAGCCCGCACTTGTGCTCAGGCCTTAAGCCTAGCCCGCACTTGTGCCCAAGCCTTAAGCCTAGCCCGCACTTGTGCCCAGGCCTTAAGCCTAGCCCGCACTTTTGCCCAGGCCTTAAGCCTAGCCCGCACTTGTGCCCAGGCCTTAAGCCCAGCCCGCACTTGTGCCCAGGCCTTAAGCCCAGCCCGCACTTGTGCCCAGGCCTTAAGCCCAGCCCGCACTTGTGCCCAGGCCTTAAGCCCAGCCCGCACTTGTGCCCAGGCCTTAAGCCCAGCCCGCACTTTTGAGCCCCTTGTATGCTTGTTTGTTTGTTTTTGTCTTCAGCTTCATGTTGGTTATGCACATAGGGCCAGCTTTATGCTCTTCGCTCTTGTCCCGTCTGAATGCACATGCACGACTGTAATTGGGGAAGAAGGCATTACCCATTTACGGAGGACAGACAAGAAGTGCCTGGTCGCTTGGAGCATGGGGTTATGGAGAGGCTCCGCACTGTACAACAAAGGATCTAGTCCTAAATGTCCAAGTACAGAGTAGAGGGGTGAAAGCTAGCTCTTCACCCCTATGGGTGCCTAACCCTTTATGCAAAGAGTGCAAAGAGTTAGCTGTATGCCTTAAGCCTAGCCAGCACTTGTGCCCATGCCTTAAGCCTAGCCAGCACTTGTGCCCCCTTGCCTTGATCCTAGCCAGCACTGCACTTGTGCCCAGGCCTTAAGCCTAGCCTGCACTTGTGCCCAGGCCTTAAGCCTAGCTTGCACTTGTGCCCAGGCCTTAAGCCTAGCTGGCACTTGTGCCCATGCCTTAAGCCTAGCCAGCACTTGTGCCCCCTGCCTTGATCCTAGCCAGCACTGCACTTGTGCCCCGGCCTTAAGCCTAGCCCGCACTTGTGCCCCGGCCTTAAGCCTAGCCCGCACTTGTGCCCCGGCCTTAAGCCTAGCCCGCACTTGTGCCCCGGCCTTAAGCCTAGCCCGCACTTGTGCCCCGGCCTTAAGCCTAGCCCGCACTTGTGCCCCGGCCTTAAGCCTAGCCCGCACTTGTGCCCCGGCCTTAAGCCTAGCCCGCACTTGTGCCCCGGCCTTAAGCCTAGCCCGCACTTGTGCCCAGGCCTTAAGCCTAGCCCGCACTTGTGCCCCCGGCCTTAAGCCTAGCCCGCACTTGTGCCCAGGCCTTATGCCTAGCCCGCACTTGTGCCCCCGGCCTTAAGCCTAGCCCGCACTTGTGCCCCCGGCCTTAAGCGTAGCCCGCACTTGTGCCCCCGGCCTTAAGCCTAGCCCGCACTTGTGCCCAGGCCTTAAGCCTAGCCCGCACTTGTGCCCAGGCCTTAAGCCTAGCCCGCACTAGTGCCCCGGCCTTAAGCCTAGCCCGCACTTGTGCCCAGGCCTTAAGCCTAGCCCGCACTTGTGCCCCGGCCTTAAGCCTAGCCCGCACTTGTGCCCAGGCCTTAAGCCCAGCCCGCACTTGTGCCCCGGCCTTAAGCCTAGCCCGCACTTGTGCCCAGGCCTTAAGCCTAGCCCGCACTTGTGCCCCGGCCTTAAGCCTAGCCCGCACTTGTGCCCCGGCCTTAAGCCTAGCCCGCACTTGTGCCATGGACTTAAGCCTAGCCCGCACTTGTGCCCCGGCCTTAAGCCTAGCCCGCACTTGTGCCATGGACTTAAGCCTAGCCCGCACTTGTGCCCCGGCCTTAAGCCTAGCCCGCACTTGTGCCCCGGCCATAAGCCTAGCCCGCACTTGTGCCCAGGCCTTAAGCCTAACCCGCACTTGTGCCCAGGCCTTTAGCCTAGCCCGCACTTGTGCCCCGGCCTTAAGCCTAGCCCGCACTTGTGGCCAGGCCTTAAGCCTAGCCCGCACTTGTGGCCAGGCCTTAAGCCTAGCCCGCACTTGTGCCCAGGCCTTAAGCCTAGCCCGCACTTGTGCCCCCGGCCTTAAGCCTAGCCCGCACTTGTGCCCCCGGCCTTAAGCGTAGCCCGCACTTGTGCCCAGGCCTTAAGCCTAGCCCGCACTTGTGACCAGGCCTTAAGCCTAGCCCGCACTTGTGCCCAGGCCTTAAGCCTAGCCCGCACTTGTGCCCAGGCCTTAAGCCTAGCCCGCACTAGTGCCCCGGCCTTAAGCCTAGCCCGCACTTGTGCCCAGGCCTTAAGCCTAGCCCGCACTTGTGCCCCGGCCTTAAGCCTAGCCCGCACTTGTGCCCAGGCCTTAAGCCCAGCCCGCACTTGTGCCCCGGCCTTAAGCCTAGCTCGCACTTGTGCCCCGGCCTTAAGCCTAGCCCGCACTTGTGCCCCGGCCTTAAGCCTAGCCCGCACTTGTGCCCCCGGCCTTAAGCCTAGCCCGCACTTGTGCCACGGACTTAAGCCAAGCCCGCACTTGTGCTCAGGCCTTAAGCCTAGCCCGCACTTGTGCCCAAGCCTTAAGCCTAGCCCGCACTTGTGCCCAGGCCTTAAGCCTAGCCCGCACTTTTGCCCAGGCCTTAAGCCTAGCCCGCACTTGTGCCCAGGCCTTAAGCCCAGCCCGCACTTGTGCCCAGGCCATAAGCCTAGCCCGCACTTGTGCCCAGGCCTTAAGCCTAGCCCGCACTTGTGGCCAGGCCTTAAGCCTAGCCCGCACTTGTGCCCAGGCCTTAAGCCTAGCCCGCACTTGTGCCCCCGGCCTTAAGCCTAGCCCGCACTTGTGCCCAGGCCTTATGCCTAGCCCGCACTTGTGCCCCCGGCCTTAAGCCTAGCCCGCACTTGTGCCCCCGGCCTTAAGCGTAGCCCGCACTTGTGCCCCCGGCCTTAAGCCTAGCCCGCACTTGTGCCCAGGCCTTAAGCCTAGCCCGCACTTGTGCCCAGGCCTTAAGCCTAGCCCGCACTAGTGCCCCGGCCTTAAGCCTAGCCCGCACTTGTGCCCAGGCCTTAAGCCTAGCCCGCACTTGTGCCCCGGCCTTAAGCCTAGCCCGCACTTGTGCCCAGGCCTTAAGCCCAGCCCGCACTTGTGCCCCGGCCTTAAGCCTAGCCCGCACTTGTGCCCAGGCCTTAAGCCTAGCCCGCACTTGTGCCCCGGCCTTAAGCCTAGCCCGCACTTGTGCCCCGGCCTTAAGCCTAGCCCGCACTTGTGCCATGGACTTAAGCCTAGCCCGCACTTGTGCCCCGGCCTTAAGCCTAGCCCGCACTTGTGCCATGGACTTAAGCCTAGCCCGCACTTTTGCCCCGGCCTTAAGCCTAGCCCGCACTTGTGCCCCGGCCATAAGCCTAGCCCGCACTTGTGCCCAGGCCTTAAGCCTAGCCCGCACTTGTGCCCAGGCCTTAAGCCTAGCCCGCACTTGTGCCCCGGCCTTAAGCCTAGCCCGCACTTGTGGCCAGGCCTTAAGCCTAGCCCGCACTTGTGGCCAGGCCTTAAGCCTAGCCCGCACTTGTGCCCAGGCCTTAAGCCTAGCCCGCACTTGTGCCCCGGCCTTAAGCCTAGCCCGCACTTGTGCATCGGCCTTAAGCCTAGCCCGCACTTGTGCCCAGGCCTTAAGCCTAGCCCGCACTTGTGCCCAGGCCTTAAGCCTAGCCCGCACTTGTGCCCAGGCCTTAAGCCTAGCCCGCACTTGTGCCCCCGGCCTTAAGCCTAGCCCGCACTTGTGCCCAGGCCTTATGCCTAGCCCGCACTTGTGCCCCCGGCCTTAAGCCTAGCCCGCACTTGTGCCCCCGGCCTTAAGCGTAGCCCGCACTTGTGCCCAGGCCTTAAGCCTAGCCCGCACTTGTGACCAGGCCTTAAGCCTAGCCCGCACTTGTGCCCAGGCCTTAAGCCTAGCCCGCACTTGTGGCCAGGCCTTAAGCCTAGCCCGCACTTGTGCCCAGGCCTTAAGCCTAGCCCGCACTTGTGCCCAGGCCTTAAGCCTAGCCCGCACTTGTGCCCCGGCCTTAAGCCTAGCCCGCACTTGTGCATCGGCCTTAAGCCTAGCCCGCATTTGTGCCCAGGCCTTAAGCCTAGCCCGCACTTGTGCCCAGGCCTTAAGCCTAGCCCGCACTTGTGCCCAGGCCTTAAGCCTAGCCCGCACTTGTGCCCCCGGCCTTAAGCCTAGCCCGCACTTGTGCCCAGGCCTTATGCCTAGCCCGCACTTGTGCCCCCGGCCTTAAGCCTAGCCCGCACTTGTGCCCCCGGCCTTAAGCGTAGCCCGCACTTGTGCCCCCGGCCTTAAGCCTAGCCCGCACTTGTGCCCAGGCCTTAAGCCTAGCCCGCACTTGTGCCCAGGCCTTAAGCCTAGCCCGCACTAGTGCCCCGGCCTTAAGCCTAGCCCGCACTTGTGCCCAGGCCTTAAGCCTAGCCCGCACTTGTGCCCCGGCCTTAAGCCTAGCCCGCACTTGTGCCCAGGCCTTAAGCCCAGCCCGCACTTGTGCCCCGGCCTTAAGCCTAGCCCGCACTTGTGCCCAGGCCTTAAGCCTAGCCCGCACTTGTGCCCCGGCCTTAAGCCTAGCCCGCACTTGTGCCCCGGCCTTAAGCCTAGCCCGCACTTGTGCCATGGACTTAAGCCTAGCCCGCACTTGTGCCCCGGCCTTAAGCCTAGCCCGCACTTGTGCCATGGACTTAAGCCTAGCCCGCACTTGTGCCCCGGCCTTAAGCCTAGCCCGCACTTGTGCCCCGGCCATAAGCCTAGCCCGCACTTGTGCCCAGGCCTTAAGCCTAACCCGCACTTGTGCCCAGGCCTTAAGCCTAGCCCGCACTTGTGCCCCGGCCTTAAGCCTAGCCCGCACTTGTGCCCCCGGCCTTAAGCGTAGCCCGCACTTGTGCCCAGGCCTTAAGCCTAGCCCGCACTTGTGACCAGGCCTTAAGCCTAGCCCGCACTTGTGCCCAGGCCTTAAGCCTAGCCCGCACTTGTGCCCAGGCCTTAAGCCTAGCCCGCACTAGTGCCCCGGCCTTAAGCCTAGCCCGCACTTGTGCCCAGGCCTTAAGCCTAGCCCGCACTTGTGCCCCGGCCTTAAGCCTAGCCCGCACTTGTGCCCAGGCCTTAAGCCCAGCCCGCACTTGTGCCCCGGCCTTAAGCCTAGCTCGCACTTGTGCCCCGGCCTTAAGCCTAGCCCGCACTTGTGCCCCGGCCTTAAGCCTAGCCCGCACTTGTGCCCCCGGCCTTAAGCCTAGCCCGTACTTGTGCCACGGACTTAAGCCAAGCCCGCACTTGTGCTCAGGCCTTAAGCCTAGCCCGCACTTGTGCCCAAGCCTTAAGCCTAGCCCGCACTTGTGCCCAGGCCTTAAGCCTAGCCCGCACTTTTGCCCAGGCCTTAAGCCTAGCCCGCACTTGTGCCCAGGCCTTAAGCCCAGCCCGCACTTGTGCCCAGGCCTTAAGCCCAGCCCGCACTTGTGCCCAGGCCTTAAGCCCAGCCCGCACTTGTGCCCAGGCCTTAAGCCCAGCCCGCACTTGTGCCCAGGCCTTAAGCCCAGCCCGCACTTTTGAGCCCCTTGTATGCTTGTTTGTTTGTTTTTGTCTTCAGCTTCATGTTGGTTATGCACATAGGGCCAGCTTTATGCTCTTCGCTCTTGTCCCGTCTGAATGCACATGCACGACTGTAATTGGGGAAGAAGGCATTACCCATTTACGGAGGACAGACAAGAAGTGCCTGGTCGCTTGGAGCATGGGGTTATGGAGAGGCTCCGCACTGTACAACAAAGGATCTAGTCCTAAATGTCCAAGTACAGAGTAGAGGGGTGAAAGCTAGCTCTTCACCCCTATGGGTGCCTAACCCTTTATGCAAAGAGTGCAAAGAGTTAGCTGTATGCCTTAAGCCTAGCCAGCACTTGTGCCCATGCCTTAAGCCTAGCCAGCACTTGTGCCCCCTTGCCTTGATCCTAGCCAGCACTGCACTTGTGCCCAGGCCTTAAGCCTAGCCTGCACTTGTGCCCAGGCCTTAAGCCTAGCTTGCACTTGTGCCCAGGCCTTAAGCCTAGCTGGCACTTGTGCCCATGCCTTAAGCCTAGCCAGCACTTGTGCCCCCTGCCTTGATCCTAGCCAGCACTGCACTTGTGCCCCGGCCTTAAGCCTAGCCCGCACTTGTGCCCCGGCCTTAAGCCTAGCCCGCACTTGTGCCCCGGCCTTAAGCCTAGCCCGCACTTGTGCCCCGGCCTTAAGCCTAGCCCGCACTTGTGCCCCGGCCTTAAGCCTAGCCCGCACTTGTGCCCCGGCCTTAAGCCTAGCCCGCACTTGTGCCCCGGCCTTAAGCCTAGCCCGCACTTGTGCCCCGGCCTTAAGCCTAGCCCGCACTTGTGCCCAGGCCTTAAGCCTAGCCCGCACTTGTGCCCAGGCCTTAAGCCTAGCCCGCACTAGTGCCCCGGCCTTAAGCCTAGCCCGCACTTGTGCCCAGGCCTTAAGCCTAGCCCGCACTTGTGCCCCGGCCTTAAGCCTAGCCCGCACTTGTGCCCCGGCCTTAAGCCTAGCCCGCACTTGTGCCCAGGCCTTAAGCCCAGCCCGCACTTGTGCCCCGGCCTTAAGCCTAGCCCGCACTTGTGCCCAGGCCTTAAGCCTAGCCCGCACTTGTGCCCCGGCCTTAAGCCTAGCCCGCACTTGTGCCCCGGCCTTAAGCCTAGCCCGCACTTGTGCCATGGACTTAAGCCTAGCCCGCACTTGTGCCATGGACTTAAGCCTAGCCCGCACTTGTGCCCCGGCCTTAAGCCTAGCCCGCACTTGTGCCATGGCCTTAAGCCTAGCCCGCACTTGTGCCCAGGCCTTAAGCCTAGCCCGCACTTGTGCCCCGGCCATAAGCCTAGCCCGCACTTGTGCCCAGGCCTTAAGCCTAACCCGCACTTGTGCCCAGGCCTTTAGCCTAGCCCGCACTTGTGCCCCGGCCTTAAGCCTAGCCCGCACTTGTGGCCAGGCCTTAAGCCTAGCCCGCACTTGTGGCCAGGCCTTAAGCCTAGCCCGCACTTGTGCCCAGGCCTTAAGCCTAGCCCGCACTTGTGCCCCGGCCTTAAGCCTAGCCCGCACTTGTGCATCGGCCTTAAGCCTAGCCCGCACTTGTGCCCAGGCCTTAAGCCTAGCCCGCACTTGTGCCCAGGCCTTAAGCCTAGCCCGCACTTGTGCCCAGGCCTTAAGCCTAGCCCGCACTTGTGCCCAGGCCTTAAGCCTAGCCCGCACTTGTGCCCCCGGCCTTAAGCCTAGCCCGCACTTGTGCCCAGGCCTTATGCCTAGCCCGCACTTGTGCCCCCGGCCTTAAGCCTAGCCCGCACTTGTGCCCCCGGCCTTAAGCGTAGCCCGCACTTGTGCCCAGGCCTTAAGCCTAGCCCGCACTTGTGACCAGGCCTTAAGCCTAGCCCGCACTTGTGCCCAGGCCTTAAGCCTAGCCCGCACTTGTGCCCAGGCCTTAAGCCTAGCCCGCACTAGTGCCCCGGCCTTAAGCCTAGCCCGCACTTGTGCCCAGGCCTTAAGCCTAGCCCGCACTTGTGCCCCGGCCTTAAGCCTAGCCCGCACTTGTGCCCAGGCCTTAAGCCCAGCCCGCACTTGTGCCCCGGCCTTAAGCCTAGCTCGCACTTGTGCCCCGGCCTTAAGCCTAGCCCGCACTTGTGCCCCGGCCTTAAGCCTAGCCCGCACTTGTGCCCCCGGCCTTAAGCCTAGCCCGCACTTGTGCCACGGACTTAAGCCAAGCCCGCACTTGTGCTCAGGCCTTAAGCCTAGCCCGCACTTGTGCCCAAGCCTTAAGCCTAGCCCGCACTTGTGCCCAGGCCTTAAGCCTAGCCCGCACTTTTGCCCAGGCCTTAAGCCTAGCCCGCACTTGTGCCCAGGCCTTAAGCCCAGCCCGCACTTGTGCCCAGGCCTTAAGCCTAGCCCGCACTTGTGACCAGGCCTTAAGCCTAGCCCGCACTTGTGCCCAGGCCTTAAGCCTAGCCCGCACTTGTGGCCAGGCCTTAAGCCTAGCCCGCACTTGTGCCCAGGCCTTAAGCCTAGCCCGCACTTGTGCCCAGGCCTTAAGCCTAGCCCGCACTTGTGCCCCGGCCTTAAGCCTAGCCCGCACTTGTGCATCGGCCTTAAGCCTATCCCGCATTTGTGCCCAGGCCTTAAGCCTAGCCCGCACTTGTGCCCAGGCCTTAAGCCTAGCCCGCACTTGTGCCCAGGCCTTAAGCCTAGCCCGCACTTGTGCCCCCGGCCTTAAGCCTAGCCCGCACTTGTGCCCAGGCCTTATGCCTAGCCCGCACTTGTGCCCCCGGCCTTAAGCCTAGCCCGCACTTGTGCCCCCGGCCTTAAGCGTAGCCCGCACTTGTGCCCCCGGCCTTAAGCCTAGCCCGCACTTGTGCCCAGGCCTTAAGCCTAGCCCGCACTTGTGCCCAGGCCTTAAGCCTAGCCCGCACTAGTGCCCCGGCCTTAAGCCTAGCCCGCACTTGTGCCCAGGCCTTAAGCCTAGCCCGCACTTGTGCCCCGGCCTTAAGCCTAGCCCGCACTTGTGCCCAGGCCTTAAGCCCAGCCCGCACTTGTGCCCCGGCCTTAAGCCTAGCCCGCACTTGTGCCCAGGCCTTAAGCCTAGCCCGCACTTGTGCCCCGGCCTTAAGCCTAGCCCGCACTTGTGCCCCGGCCTTAAGCCTAGCCCGCACTTGTGCCATGGACTTAAGCCTAGCCCGCACTTGTGCCCCGGCCTTAAGCCTAGCCCGCACTTGTGCCATGGACTTAAGCCTAGCCCGCACTTGTGCCCCGGCCTTAAGCCTAGCCCGCACTTGTGCCCCGGCCATAAGCCTAGCCCGCACTTGTGCCCAGGCCTTAAGCCTAGCCCGCACTTGTGCCCAGGCCTTAAGCCTAGCCCGCACTTGTGCCCCGGCCTTAAGCCTAGCCCGCACTTGTGGCCAGGCCTTAAGCCTAGCCCGCACTTGTGGCCAGGCCTTAAGCCTAGCCCGCACTTGTGCCCAGGCCTTAAGCCTAGCCCGCACTTGTGCCCCGGCCTTAAGCCTAGCCCGCACTTGTGCATCGGCCTTAAGCCTAGCCCGCACTTGTGCCCAGGCCTTAAGCCTAGCCCGCACTTGTGCCCAGGCCTTAAGCCTAGCCCGCACTTGTGCCCAGGCCTTAAGCCTAGCCCGCACTTGTGCCCCCGGCCTTAAGCCTAGCCCGCACTTGTGCCCAGGCCTTATGCCTAGCCCGCACTTGTGCCCCCGGCCTTAAGCCTAGCCCGCACTTGTGCCCCCGGCCTTAAGCGTAGCCCGCACTTGTGCCCAGGCCTTAAGCCTAGCCCGCACTTGTGACCAGGCCTTAAGCCTAGCCCGCACTTGTGCCCAGGCCTTAAGCCTAGCCCGCACTTGTGGCCAGGCCTTAAGCCTAGCCCGCACTTGTGCCCAGGCCTTAAGCCTAGCCCGCACTTGTGCCCAGGCCTTAAGCCTAGCCCGCACTTGTGCCCCGGCCTTAAGCCTAGCCCGCACTTGTGCATCGGCCTTAAGCCTAGCCCGCATTTGTGCCCAGGCCTTAAGCCTAGCCCGCACTTGTGCCCAGGCCTTAAGCCTAGCCCGCACTTGTGCCCAGGCCTTAAGCCTAGCCCGCACTTGTGCCCCCGGCCTTAAGCCTAGCCCGCACTTGTGCCCAGGCCTTATGCCTAGCCCGCACTTGTGCCCCCGGCCTTAAGCCTAGCCCGCACTTGTGCCCCCGGCCTTAAGCGTAGCCCGCACTTGTGCCCCCGGCCTTAAGCCTAGCCCGCACTTGTGCCCAGGCCTTAAGCCTAGCCCGCACTTGTGCCCAGGCCTTAAGCCTAGCCCGCACTAGTGCCCCGGCCTTAAGCCTAGCCCGCACTTGTGCCCAGGCCTTAAGCCTAGCCCGCACTTGTGCCCCGGCCTTAAGCCTAGCCCGCACTTGTGCCCAGGCCTTAAGCCCAGCCCGCACTTGTGCCCCGGCCTTAAGCCTAGCCCGCACTTGTGCCCAGGCCTTAAGCCTAGCCCGCACTTGTGCCCCGGCCTTAAGCCTAGCCCGCACTTGTGCCCCGGCCTTAAGCCTAGCCCGCACTTGTGCCATGGACTTAAGCCTAGCCCGCACTTGTGCCCCGGCCTTAAGCCTAGCCCGCACTTGTGCCATGGACTTAAGCCTAGCCCGCACTTGTGCCCCGGCCTTAAGCCTAGCCCGCACTTGTGCCCCGGCCATAAGCCTAGCCCGCACTTGTGCCCAGGCCTTAAGCCTAACCCGCACTTGTGCCCAGGCCTTAAGCCTAGCCCGCACTTGTGCCCCGGCCTTAAGCCTAGCCCGCACTTGTGGCCAGGCCTTAAGCCTAGCCCGCACTTGTGGCCAGGCCTTAAGCCTAGCCCGCACTTGTGCCCAGGCCTTAAGCCTAGCCCACACTTGTGCCCAGGCCTTAAGCCTAGCCCGCACTTGTGCCCCCGGCCTTAAGCCTAGCCCGCACTTGTGCCCAGGCCTTATGCCTAGCCCGCACTTGTGCCCCTGGCCTTAAGCCTAGCCCGCACTTGTGCCCCCGGCCTTAAGCGTAGCCCGCACTTGTGCCCAGGCCTTAAGCCTAGCCCGCACTTGTGACCAGGCCTTAAGCCTAGCCCGCACTTGTGCCCAGGCCTTAAGCCTAGCCCGCACTTGTGCCCAGGCCTTAAGCCTAGCCCGCACTAGTGCCCCGGCCTTAAGCCTAGCCCGCACTTGTGCCCAGGCCTTAAGCCTAGCCCGCACTTGTGCCCCGGCCTTAAGCCTAGCCCGCACTTGTGCCCAGGCCTTAAGCCCAGCCCGCACTTGTGCCCCGGCCTTAAGCCTAGCTCGCACTTGTGCCCCGGCCTTAAGCCTAGCCCGCACTTGTGCCCCGGCCTTAAGCCTAGCCCGCACTTGTGCCCCCGGCCTTAAGCCTAGCCCGCACTTGTGCCACGGACTTAAGCCAAGCCCGCACTTGTGCTCAGGCCTTAAGCCTAGCCCGCACTTGTGCCCAAGCCTTAAGCCTAGCCCGCACTTGTGCCCAGGCCTTAAGCCTAGCCCGCACTTTTGCCCAGGCCTTAAGCCTAGCCCGCACTTGTGCCCAGGCCTTAAGCCCAGCCCGCACTTGTGCCCAGGCCTTAAGCCCAGCCCGCACTTGTGCCCAGGCCTTAAGCCCAGCCCGCACTTGTGCCCAGGCCTTAAGCCCAGCCCGCACTTGTGCCCAGGCCTTAAGCCCAGCCCGCACTTTTGAGCCCCTTGTATGCTTGTTTGTTTGTTTTTGTCTTCAGCTTCATGTTGGTTATGCACATAGGGCCAGCTTTATGCTCTTCGCTCTTGTCCCGTCTGAATGCACATGCACGACTGTAATTGGGGAAGAAGGCATTACCCATTTACGGAGGACAGACAAGAAGTGCCTGGTCGCTTGGAGCATGGGGTTATGGAGAGGCTCCGCACTGTACAACAAAGGATCTAGTCCTAAATGTCCAAGTACAGAGTAGAGGGGTGAAAGCTAGCTCTTCACCCCTATGGGTGCCTAACCCTTTATGCAAAGAGTGCAAAGAGTTAGCTGTATGCCTTAAGCCTAGCCAGCACTTGTGCCCATGCCTTAAGCCTAGCCAGCACTTGTGCCCCCTTGCCTTGATCCTAGCCAGCACTGCACTTGTGCCCAGGCCTTAAGCCTAGCCCGCACTTGTGCCCAGGCCTTAAGCCTAGCCCGCACTTGTGCCCCGGCCTTAAGCCTAGCCCGCACTTGTGCATCGGCCTTAAGCCTAGCCTGCACTTGTGCCCAGGCCTTAAGCCTAGCCCGCACTTGTGCCCAGGCCTTAAGCCTAGCCCGCACTTGTGCCCAGGCCTTAAGCCTAGCCCGCACTTGTGCCCCCGGCCTTAAGCCTAGCCCGCACTTGTGCCCAGGCCTTATGCCTAGCCCGCACTTGTGCCCCCGGCCTTAAGCCTAGCCCGCACTTGTGCCCCCGGCCTTAAGCGTAGCCCGCACTTGTGCCCAGGCCTTAAGCCTAGCCCGCACTTGTGACCAGGCCTTAAGCCTAGCCCGCACTTGTGCCCAGGCCTTAAGCCTAGCCCGCACTTGTGGCCAGGCCTTAAGCCTAGCCCGCACTTGTGCCCAGGCCTTAAGCCTAGCCCGCACTTGTGCCCAGGCCTTAAGCCTAGCCCGCACTTGTGCCCCGGCCTTAAGCCTAGCCCGCACTTGTGCATCGGCCTTAAGCCTAGCCCGCATTTGTGCCCAGGCCTTAAGCCTAGCCCGCACTTGTGCCCAGGCCTTAAGCCTAGCCCGCACTTGTGCCCAGGCCTTAAGCCTAGCCCGCACTTGTGCCCCCGGCCTTAAGCCTAGCCCGCACTTGTGCCCAGGCCTTATGCCTAGCCCGCACTTGTGCCCCCGGCCTTAAGCCTAGCCCGCACTTGTGCCCCCGGCCTTAAGCGTAGCCCGCACTTGTGCCCCCGGCCTTAAGCCTAGCCCGCACTTGTGCCCAGGCCTTAAGCCTAGCCCGCACTTGTGCCCAGGCCTTAAGCCTAGCCCGCACTAGTGCCCCGGCCTTAAGCCTAGCCCGCACTTGTGCCCAGGCCTTAAGCCTAGCCCGCACTTGTGCCCCGGCCTTAAGCCTAGCCCGCACTTGTGCCCAGGCCTTAAGCCCAGCCCGCACTTGTGCCCCGGCCTTAAGCCTAGCCCGCACTTGTGCCCAGGCCTTAAGCCTAGCCCGCACTTGTGCCCCGGCCTTAAGCCTAGCCCGCACTTGTGCCCCGGCCTTAAGCCTAGCCCGCACTTGTGCCATGGACTTAAGCCTAGCCCGCACTTGTGCCCCGGCCTTAAGCCTAGCCCGCACTTGTGCCATGGACTTAAGCCTAGCCCGCACTTGTGCCCCGGCCTTAAGCCTAGCCCGCACTTGTGCCCCGGCCATAAGCCTAGCCCGCACTTGTGCCCAGGCCTTAAGCCTAACCCGCACTTGTGCCCAGGCCTTAAGCCTAGCCCGCACTTGTGCCCCGGCCTTAAGCCTAGCCCGCACTTGTGCCCCCGGCCTTAAGCGTAGCCCGCACTTGTGCCCAGGCCTTAAGCCTAGCCCGCACTTGTGACCAGGCCTTAAGCCTAGCCCGCACTTGTGCCCAGGCCTTAAGCCTAGCCCGCACTTGTGCCCAGGCCTTAAGCCTAGCCCGCACTAGTGCCCCGGCCTTAAGCCTAGCCCGCACTTGTGCCCAGGCCTTAAGCCTAGCCCGCACTTGTGCCCCGGCCTTAAGCCTAGCCCGCACTTGTGCCCAGGCCTTAAGCCCAGCCCGCACTTGTGCCCCGGCCTTAAGCCTAGCTCGCACTTGTGCCCCGGCCTTAAGCCTAGCCCGCACTTGTGCCCCGGCCTTAAGCCTAGCCCGTACTTGTGCCACGGACTTAAGCCAAGCCCGCACTTGTGCTCAGGCCTTAAGCCTAGCCCGCACTTGTGCCCAAGCCTTAAGCCTAGCCCGCACTTGTGCCCAGGCCTTAAGCCTAGCCCGCACTTTTGCCCAGGCCTTAAGCCTAGCCCGCACTTGTGCCCAGGCCTTAAGCCCAGCCCGCACTTGTGCCCAGGCCTTAAGCCCAGCCCGCACTTGTGCCCAGGCCTTAAGCCCAGCCCGCACTTGTGCCCAGGCCTTAAGCCCAGCCCGCACTTGTGCCCAGGCCTTAAGCCCAGCCCGCACTTTTGAGCCCCTTGTATGCTTGTTTGTTTGTTTTTGTCTTCAGCTTCATGTTGGTTATGCACATAGGGCCAGCTTTATGCTCTTCGCTCTTGTCCCGTCTGAATGCACATGCACGACTGTAATTGGGGAAGAAGGCATTACCCATTTACGGAGGACAGACAAGAAGTGCCTGGTCGCTTGGAGCATGGGGTTATGGAGAGGCTCCGCACTGTACAACAAAGGATCTAGTCCTAAATGTCCAAGTACAGAGTAGAGGGGTGAAAGCTAGCTCTTCACCCCTATGGGTGCCTAACCCTTTATGCAAAGAGTGCAAAGAGTTAGCTGTATGCCTTAAGCCTAGCCAGCACTTGTGCCCATGCCTTAAGCCTAGCCAGCACTTGTGCCCCCTTGCCTTGATCCTAGCCAGCACTGCACTTGTGCCCAGGCCTTAAGCCTAGCCTGCACTTGTGCCCAGGCCTTAAGCCTAGCTTGCACTTGTGCCCAGGCCTTAAGCCTAGCTGGCACTTGTGCCCATGCCTTAAGCCTAGCCAGCACTTGTGCCCCCTGCCTTGATCCTAGCCAGCACTGCACTTGTGCCCCGGCCTTAAGCCTAGCCCGCACTTGTGCCCCGGCCTTAAGCCTAGCCCGCACTTGTGCCCCGGCCTTAAGCCTAGCCCGCACTTGTGCCCCGGCCTTAAGCCTAGCCCGCACTTGTGCCCCGGCCTTAAGCCTAGCCCGCACTTGTGCACCGGCCTTAAGCCTAGCCCGCACTTGTG
Source organism: Ranitomeya imitator (assembly GCF_032444005.1). Classification (NCBI taxonomy): domain Eukaryota; kingdom Metazoa; phylum Chordata; class Amphibia; order Anura; family Dendrobatidae; genus Ranitomeya; species Ranitomeya imitator. The sequence continues at coordinate 240,655 of NW_027193484.1, read as the reverse complement.
CCCCGGCCTTAAGCCTAGCCCGCACTTGTGCCCCGGCCTTAAGCCTAGCCCGCACTTGTGCCCAGGCCTTAAGCCTAGCCCGCACTTGTGCCCCCGGCCTTAAGCCTAGCCCGCACTTGTGCCCAGGCCTTATGCCTAGCCCGCACTTGTGCCCCCGGCCTTAAGCCTAGCCCGCACTTGTGCCCCCGGCCTTAAGCGTAGCCCGCACTTGTGCCCCCGGCCTTAAGCCTAGCCCGCACTTGTGCCCAGGCCTTAAGCCTAGCCCGCACTTGTGCCCAGGCCTTAAGCCTAGCCCGCACTAGTGCCCCGGCCTTAAGCCTAGCCCGCACTTGTGCCCAGGCCTTAAGCCTAGCCCGCACTTGTGCCCCGGCCTTAAGCCTAGCCCGCACTTGTGCCCAGGCCTTAAGCCCAGCCCGCACTTGTGCCCCGGCCTTAAGCCTAGCCCGCACTTGTGCCCAGGCCTTAAGCCTAGCCCGCACTTGTGCCCCGGCCTTAAGCCTAGCCCGCACTTGTGCCCCGGCCTTAAGCCTAGCCCGCACTTGTGCCATGGACTTAAGCCTAGCCCGCACTTGTGCCATGGACTTAAGCCTAGCCCGCACTTGTGCCCCGGCCTTAAGCCTAGCCCGCACTTGTGCCATGGACTTAAGCCTAGCCCGCACTTGTGCCCCGGCCTTAAGCCTAGCCCGCACTTGTGCCCCGGCCATAAGCCTAGCCCGCACTTGTGCCCAGGCCTTAAGCCTAACCCGCACTTGTGCCCAGGCCTTTAGCCTAGCCCGCACTTGTGCCCCGGCCTTAAGCCTAGCCCGCACTTGTGGCCAGGCCTTAAGCCTAGCCCGCACTTGTGGCCAGGCCTTAAGCCTAGCCCGCACTTGTGCCCAGGCCTTAAGCCTAGCCCGCACTTGTGCCCCGGCCTTAAGCCTAGCCCGCACTAGTGCCCCGGCCTTAAGCCTAGCCCGCACTTGTGCCCAGGCCTTAAGCCTAGCCCGCACTTGTGCCCCGGCCTTAAGCCTAGCCCGCACTTGTGCCCAGGCCTTAAGCCCAGCCCGCACTTGTGCCCCGGCCTTAAGCCTAGCTCGCACTTGTGCCCCGGCCTTAAGCCTAGCCCGCACTTGTGCCCCGGCCTTAAGCCTAGCCCGCACTTGTGCCCCCGGCCTTAAGCCTAGCCCGCACTTGTGCCACGGACTTAAGCCAAGCCCGCACTTGTGCTCAGGCCTTAAGCCTAGCCCGCACTTGTGCCCAAGCCTTAAGCCTAGCCCGCACTTGTGCCCAGGCCTTAAGCCTAGCCCGCACTTTTGCCCAGGCCTTAAGCCTAGCCCGCACTTGTGCCCAGGCCTTAAGCCCAGCCCGCACTTGTGCCCAGGCCTTAAGCCCAGCCCGCACTTGTGCCCAGGCCTTAAGCCCAGCCCGCACTTGTGCCCAGGCCTTAAGCCCAGCCCGCACTTGTGCCCAGGCCTTAAGCCCAGCCCGCACTTTTGAGCCCCTTGTATGCTTGTTTGTTTGTTTTTGTCTTCAGCTTCATGTTGGTTATGCACATAGGGCCAGCTTTATGCTCTTCGCTCTTGTCCCGTCTGAATGCACATGCACGACTGTAATTGGGGAAGAAGGCATTACCCATTTACGGAGGACAGACAAGAAGTGCCTGGTCGCTTGGAGCATGGGGTTATGGAGAGGCTCCGCACTGTACAACAAAGGATCTAGTCCTAAATGTCCAAGTACAGAGTAGAGGGGTGAAAGCTAGCTCTTCACCCCTATGGGTGCCTAACCCTTTATGCAAAGAGTGCAAAGAGTTAGCTGTATGCCTTAAGCCTAGCCAGCACTTGTGCCCATGCCTTAAGCCTAGCCAGCACTTGTGCCCCCTTGCCTTGATCCTAGCCAGCACTGCACTTGTGCCCAGGCCTTAAGCCTAGCCTGCACTTGTGCCCAGGCCTTAAGCCTAGCTTGCACTTGTGCCCAGGCCTTAAGCCTAGCTGGCACTTGTGCCCATGCCTTAAGCCTAGCCAGCACTTGTGCCCCCTGCCTTGATCCTAGCCAGCACTGCACTTGTGCCCCGGCCTTAAGCCTAGCCCGCACTTGTGCCCCGGCCTTAAGCCTAGCCCGCACTTGTGCCCCGGCCTTAAGCCTAGCCCGCACTTGTGCCCCGGCCTTAAGCCTAGCCCGCACTTGTGCCCCGGCCTTAAGCCTAGCCCGCACTTGTGCCCCGGCCTTAAGCCTAGCCCGCACTTGTGCCCCGGCCTTAAGCCTAGCCCGCACTTGTGCCCCGGCCTTAAGCCTAGCCCGCACTTGTGCCCAGGCCTTAAGCCTAGCCCGCACTTGTGCCCCCGGCCTTAAGCCTAGCCCGCACTTGTGCCCAGGCCTTATGCCTAGCCCGCACTTGTGCCCCCGGCCTTAAGCCTAGCCCGCACTTGTGCCCCCGGCCTTAAGCGTAGCCCGCACTTGTGCCCCCGGCCTTAAGCCTAGCCCGCACTTGTGCCCAGGCCTTAAGCCTAGCCCGCACTTGTGCCCAGGCCTTAAGCCTAGCCCGCACTAGTGCCCCGGCCTTAAGCCTAGCCCGCACTTGTGCCCAGGCCTTAAGCCTAGCCCGCACTTGTGCCCCGGCCTTAAGCCTAGCCCGCACTTGTGCCCAGGCCTTAAGCCCAGCCCGCACTTGTGCCCCGGCCTTAAGCCTAGCCCGCACTTGTGCCCAGGCCTTAAGCCTAGCCCGCACTTGTGCCCCGGCCTTAAGCCTAGCCCGCACTTGTGCCCCGGCCTTAAGCCTAGCCCGCACTTGTGCCATGGACTTAAGCCTAGCCCGCACTTGTGCCCCGGCCTTAAGCCTAGCCCGCACTTGTGCCATGGACTTAAGCCTAGCCCGCACTTGTGCCCCGGCCTTAAGCCTAGCCCGCACTTGTGCCCCGGCCATAAGCCTAGCCCGCACTTGTGCCCAGGCCTTAAGCCTAACCCGCACTTGTGCCCAGGCCTTTAGCCTAGCCCGCACTTGTGCCCCGGCCTTAAGCCTAGCCCGCACTTGTGGCCAGGCCTTAAGCCTAGCCCGCACTTGTGGCCAGGCCTTAAGCCTAGCCCGCACTTGTGCCCAGGCCTTAAGCCTAGCCCGCACTTGTGCCCCGGCCTTAAGCCTTGCCCGCACTTGTGCATCGGCCTTAAGCCTAGCCCGCACTTGTGCCCAGGCCTTAAGCCTAGCCCGCACTTGTGCCCAGGCCTTAAGCCTAGCCCGCACTTGTGCCCAGGCCTTAAGCCTAGCCCGCACTTGTGCCCAGGCCTTAAGCCTAGCCCGCACTTGTGCCCCCGGCCTTAAGCCTAGCCCGCACTTGTGCCCAGGCCTTATGCCTAGCCCGCACTTGTGCCCCCGGCCTTAAGCCTAGCCCGCACTTGTGCCCCCGGCCTTAAGCGTAGCCCGCACTTGTGCCCAGGCCTTAAGCCTAGCCCGCACTTGTGACCAGGCCTTAAGCCTAGCCCGCACTTGTGCCCAGGCCTTAAGCCTAGCCCGCACTTGTGCCCAGGCCTTAAGCCTAGCCCGAACTAGTGCCCCGGCCTTAAGCCTAGCCCGCACTTGTGCCCAGGCCTTAAGCCTAGCCCGCACTTGTGCCCCGGCCTTAAGCCTAGCCCGCACTTGTGCCCAGGCCTTAAGCCCAGCCCGCACTTGTGCCCCGGCCTTAAGCCTAGCTCGCACTTGTGCCCCGGCCTTAAGCCTAGCCCGCACTTGTGCCCCGGCCTTAAGCCTAGCCCGCACTTGTGCCCCCGGCCTTAAGCCTAGCCCGCACTTGTGCCACGGACTTAAGCCAAGCCCGCACTTGTGCTCAGGCCTTAAGCCTAGCCCGCACTTGTGCCCAAGCCTTAAGCCTAGCCCGCACTTGTGCCCAGGCCTTAAGCCTAGCCCGCACTTTTGCCCAGGCCTTAAGCCTAGCCCGCACTTGTGCCCAGGCCTTAAGCCCAGCCCGCACTTGTGCCCAGGCCTTAAGCCTAGCCCGCACTTGTGACCAGGCCTTAAGCCTAGCCCGCACTTGTGCCCAGGCCTTAAGCCTAGCCCGCACTTGTGGCCAGGCCTTAAGCCTAGCCCGCACTTGTGCCCAGGCCTTAAGCCTAGCCCGCACTTGTGCCCAGGCCTTAAGCCTAGCCCGCACTTGTGCCCCGGCCTTAAGCCTAGCCCGCACTTGTGCATCGGCCTTAAGCCTATCCCGCATTTGTGCCCAGGCCTTAAGCCTAGCCCGCACTTGTGCCCAGGCCTTAAGCCTAGCCCGCACTTGTGCCCAGGCCTTAAGCCTAGCCCGCACTTGTGCCCCCGGCCTTAAGCCTAGCCCGCACTTGTGCCCAGGCCTTATGCCTAGCCCGCACTTGTGCCCCCGGCCTTAAGCCTAGCCCGCACTTGTGCCCCCGGCCTTAAGCGTAGCCCGCACTTGTGCCCCCGGCCTTAAGCCTAGCCCGCACTTGTGCCCAGGCCTTAAGCCTAGCCCGCACTTGTGCCCAGGCCTTAAGCCTAGCCCGCACTAGTGCCCCGGCCTTAAGCCTAGCCCGCACTTGTGCCCAGGCCTTAAGCCTAGCCCGCACTTGTGCCCCGGCCTTAAGCCTAGCCCGCACTTGTGCCCAGGCCTTAAGCCCAGCCCGCACTTGTGCCCCGGCCTTAAGCCTAGCCCGCACTTGTGCCCAGGCCTTAAGCCTAGCCCGCACTTGTGCCCCGGCCTTAAGCCTAGCCCGCACTTGTGCCCCGGCCTTAAGCCTAGCCCGCACTTGTGCCATGGACTTAAGCCTAGCCCGCACTTGTGCCCCGGCCTTAAGCCTAGCCCGCACTTGTGCCATGGACTTAAGCCTAGCCCGCACTTTTGCCCCGGCCTTAAGCCTAGCCCGCACTTGTGCCCCGGCCATAAGCCTAGCCCGCACTTGTGCCCAGGCCTTAAGCCTAGCCCGCACTTGTGCCCAGGCCTTAAGCCTAGCCCGCACTTGTGCCCCGGCCTTAAGCCTAGCCCGCACTTGTGGCCAGGCCTTAAGCCTAGCCCGCACTTGTGGCCAGGCCTTAAGCCTAGCCCGCACTTGTGCCCAGGCCTTAAGCCTAGCCCGCACTTGTGCCCCGGCCTTAAGCCTAGCCCGCACTTGTGCATCGGCCTTAAGCCTAGCCCGCACTTGTGCCCAGGCCTTAAGCCTAGCCCGCACTTGTGCCCAGGCCTTAAGCCTAGCCCGCACTTGTGCCCAGGCCTTAAGCCTAGCCCGCACTTGTGCCCCCGGCCTTAAGCCTAGCCCGCACTTGTGCCCAGGCCTTATGCCTAGCCCGCACTTGTGCCCCCGGCCTTAAGCCTAGCCCGCACTTGTGCCCCCGGCCTTAAGCGTAGCCCGCACTTGTGCCCAGGCCTTAAGCCTAGCCCGCACTTGTGACCAGGCCTTAAGCCTAGCCCGCACTTGTGCCCAGGCCTTAAGCCTAGCCCGCACTTGTGGCCAGGCCTTAAGCCTAGCCCGCACTTGTGCCCAGGCCTTAAGCCTAGCCCGCACTTGTGCCCAGGCCTTAAGCCTAGCCCGCACTTGTGCCCCGGCCTTAAGCCTAGCCCGCACTTGTGCATCGGCCTTAAGCCTAGCCCGCATTTGTGCCCAGGCCTTAAGCCTAGCCCGCACTTGTGCCCAGGCCTTAAGCCTAGCCCGCACTTGTGCCCAGGCCTTAAGCCTAGCCCGCACTTGTGCCCCCGGCCTTAAGCCTAGCCCGCACTTGTGCCCAGGCCTTATGCCTAGCCCGCACTTGTGCCCCCGGCCTTAAGCCTAGCCCGCACTTGTGCCCCCGGCCTTAAGCGTAGCCCGCACTTGTGCCCCCGGCCTTAAGCCTAGCCCGCACTTGTGCCCAGGCCTTAAGCCTAGCCCGCACTTGTGCCCAGGCCTTAAGCCTAGCCCGCACTAGTGCCCCGGCCTTAAGCCTAGCCCGCACTTGTGCCCAGGCCTTAAGCCTAGCCCGCACTTGTGCCCCGGCCTTAAGCCTAGCCCGCACTTGTGCCCAGGCCTTAAGCCCAGCCCGCACTTGTGCCCCGGCCTTAAGCCTAGCCCGCACTTGTGCCCAGGCCTTAAGCCTAGCCCGCACTTGTGCCCCGGCCTTAAGCCTAGCCCGCACTTGTGCCCCGGCCTTAAGCCTAGCCCGCACTTGTGCCATGGACTTAAGCCTAGCCCGCACTTGTGCCCCGGCCTTAAGCCTAGCCCGCACTTGTGCCATGGACTTAAGCCTAGCCCGCACTTGTGCCCCGGCCTTAAGCCTAGCCCGCACTTGTGCCCCGGCCATAAGCCTAGCCCGCACTTGTGCCCAGGCCTTAAGCCTAACCCGCACTTGTGCCCAGGCCTTAAGCCTAGCCCGCACTTGTGCCCCGGCCTTAAGCCTAGCCCGCACTTGTGCCCCCGGCCTTAAGCGTAGCCCGCACTTGTGCCCAGGCCTTAAGCCTAGCCCGCACTTGTGACCAGGCCTTAAGCCTAGCCCGCACTTGTGCCCAGGCCTTAAGCCTAGCCCGCACTTGTGCCCAGGCCTTAAGCCTAGCCCGCACTAGTGCCCCGGCCTTAAGCCTAGCCCGCACTTGTGCCCAGGCCTTAAGCCTAGCCCGCACTTGTGCCCCGGCCTTAAGCCTAGCCCGCACTTGTGCCCAGGCCTTAAGCCCAGCCCGCACTTGTGCCCCGGCCTTAAGCCTAGCTCGCACTTGTGCCCCGGCCTTAAGCCTAGCCCGCACTTGTGCCCCGGCCTTAAGCCTAGCCCGCACTTGTGCCCCCGGCCTTAAGCCTAGCCCGTACTTGTGCCACGGACTTAAGCCAAGCCCGCACTTGTGCTCAGGCCTTAAGCCTAGCCCGCACTTGTGCCCAAGCCTTAAGCCTAGCCCGCACTTGTGCCCCCGGCCTTAAGCCTAGCCCGCACTTGTGCCCAGGCCTTATGCCTAGCCCGCACTTGTGCCCCCGGCCTTAAGCCTAGCCCGCACTTGTGCCCCCGGCCTTAAGCGTAGCCCGCACTTGTGCCCAGGCCTTAAGCCTAGCCCGCACTTGTGACCAGGCCTTAAGCCTAGCCCGCACTTGTGCCCAGGCCTTAAGCCTAGCCCGCACTTGTGCCCAGGCCTTAAGCCTAGCCCGAACTAGTGCCCCGGCCTTAAGCCTAGCCCGCACTTGTGCCCAGGCCTTAAGCCTAGCCCGCACTTGTGCCCCGGCCTTAAGCCTAGCCCGCACTTGTGCCCAGGCCTTAAGCCCAGCCCGCACTTGTGCCCCGGCCTTAAGCCTAGCTCGCACTTGTGCCCCGGCCTTAAGCCTAGCCCGCACTTGTGCCCCGGCCTTAAGCCTAGCCCGCACTTGTGCCCCCGGCCTTAAGCCTAGCCCGCACTTGTGCCACGGACTTAAGCCAAGCCCGCACTTGTGCTCAGGCCTTAAGCCTAGCCCGCACTTGTGCCCAAGCCTTAAGCCTAGCCCGCACTTGTGCCCAGGCCTTAAGCCTAGCCCGCACTTTTGCCCAGGCCTTAAGCCTAGCCCGCACTTGTGCCCAGGCCTTAAGCCCAGCCCGCACTTGTGCCCAGGCCTTAAGCCTAGCCCGCACTTGTGACCAGGCCTTAAGCCTAGCCCGCACTTGTGCCCAGGCCTTAAGCCTAGCCCGCACTTGTGGCCAGGCCTTAAGCCTAGCCCGCACTTGTGCCCAGGCCTTAAGCCTAGCCCGCACTTGTGCCCAGGCCTTAAGCCTAGCCCGCACTTGTGCCCCGGCCTTAAGCCTAGCCCGCACTTGTGCATCGGCCTTAAGCCTATCCCGCATTTGTGCCCAGGCCTTAAGCCTAGCCCGCACTTGTGCCCAGGCCTTAAGCCTAGCCCGCACTTGTGCCCAGGCCTTAAGCCTAGCCCGCACTTGTGCCCCCGGCCTTAAGCCTAGCCCGCACTTGTGCCCAGGCCTTATGCCTAGCCCGCACTTGTGCCCCCGGCCTTAAGCCTAGCCCGCACTTGTGCCCCCGGCCTTAAGCGTAGCCCGCACTTGTGCCCCCGGCCTTAAGCCTAGCCCGCACTTGTGCCCAGGCCTTAAGCCTAGCCCGCACTTGTGCCCAGGCCTTAAGCCTAGCCCGCACTAGTGCCCCGGCCTTAAGCCTAGCCCGCACTTGTGCCCAGGCCTTAAGCCTAGCCCGCACTTGTGCCCCGGCCTTAAGCCTAGCCCGCACTTGTGCCCAGGCCTTAAGCCCAGCCCGCACTTGTGCCCCGGCCTTAAGCCTAGCCCGCACTTGTGCCCAGGCCTTAAGCCTAGCCCGCACTTGTGCCCCGGCCTTAAGCCTAGCCCGCACTTGTGCCCCGGCCTTAAGCCTAGCCCGCACTTGTGCCATGGACTTAAGCCTAGCCCGCACTTGTGCCCCGGCCTTAAGCCTAGCCCGCACTTGTGCCATGGACTTAAGCCTAGCCCGCACTTTTGCCCCGGCCTTAAGCCTAGCCCGCACTTGTGCCCCGGCCATAAGCCTAGCCCGCACTTGTGCCCAGGCCTTAAGCCTAGCCCGCACTTGTGCCCAGGCCTTAAGCCTAGCCCGCACTTGTGCCCCGGCCTTAAGCCTAGCCCGCACTTGTGGCCAGGCCTTAAGCCTAGCCCGCACTTGTGGCCAGGCCTTAAGCCTAGCCCGCACTTGTGCCCAGGCCTTAAGCCTAGCCCGCACTTGTGCCCCGGCCTTAAGCCTAGCCCGCACTTGTGCATCGGCCTTAAGCCTAGCCCGCACTTGTGCCCAGGCCTTAAGCCTAGCCCGCACTTGTGCCCAGGCCTTAAGCCTAGCCCGCACTTGTGCCCAGGCCTTAAGCCTAGCCCGCACTTGTGCCCCCGGCCTTAAGCCTAGCCCGCACTTGTGCCCAGGCCTTATGCCTAGCCCGCACTTGTGCCCCCGGCCTTAAGCCTAGCCCGCACTTGTGCCCCCGGCCTTAAGCGTAGCCCGCACTTGTGCCCAGGCCTTAAGCCTAGCCCGCACTTGTGACCAGGCCTTAAGCCTAGCCCGCACTTGTGCCCAGGCCTTAAGCCTAGCCCGCACTTGTGGCCAGGCCTTAAGCCTAGCCCGCACTTGTGCCCAGGCCTTAAGCCTAGCCCGCACTTGTGCCCAGGCCTTAAGCCTAGCCCGCACTTGTGCCCCGGCCTTAAGCCTAGCCCGCACTTGTGCATCGGCCTTAAGCCTAGCCCGCATTTGTGCCCAGGCCTTAAGCCTAGCCCGCACTTGTGCCCAGGCCTTAAGCCTAGCCCGCACTTGTGCCCAGGCCTTAAGCCTAGCCCGCACTTGTGCCCCCGGCCTTAAGCCTAGCCCGCACTTGTGCCCAGGCCTTATGCCTAGCCCGCACTTGTGCCCCCGGCCTTAAGCCTAGCCCGCACTTGTGCCCCCGGCCTTAAGCGTAGCCCGCACTTGTGCCCCCGGCCTTAAGCCTAGCCCGCACTTGTGCCCAGGCCTTAAGCCTAGCCCGCACTTGTGCCCAGGCCTTAAGCCTAGCCCGCACTAGTGCCCCGGCCTTAAGCCTAGCCCGCACTTGTGCCCAGGCCTTAAGCCTAGCCCGCACTTGTGCCCCGGCCTTAAGCCTAGCCCGCACTTGTGCCCAGGCCTTAAGCCCAGCCCGCACTTGTGCCCCGGCCTTAAGCCTAGCCCGCACTTGTGCCCAGGCCTTAAGCCTAGCCCGCACTTGTGCCCCGGCCTTAAGCCTAGCCCGCACTTGTGCCCCGGCCTTAAGCCTAGCCCGCACTTGTGCCATGGACTTAAGCCTAGCCCGCACTTGTGCCCCGGCCTTAAGCCTAGCCCGCACTTGTGCCATGGACTTAAGCCTAGCCCGCACTTGTGCCCCGGCCTTAAGCCTAGCCCGCACTTGTGCCCCGGCCATAAGCCTAGCCCGCACTTGTGCCCAGGCCTTAAGCCTAACCCGCACTTGTGCCCAGGCCTTAAGCCTAGCCCGCACTTGTGCCCCGGCCTTAAGCCTAGCCCGCACTTGTGCCCCCGGCCTTAAGCGTAGCCCGCACTTGTGCCCAGGCCTTAAGCCTAGCCCGCACTTGTGACCAGGCCTTAAGCCTAGCCCGCACTTGTGCCCAGGCCTTAAGCCTAGCCCGCACTTGTGCCCAGGCCTTAAGCCTAGCCCGCACTAGTGCCCCGGCCTTAAGCCTAGCCCGCACTTGTGCCCAGGCCTTAAGCCTAGCCCGCACTTGTGCCCCGGCCTTAAGCCTAGCCCGCACTTGTGCCCAGGCCTTAAGCCCAGCCCGCACTTGTGCCCCGGCCTTAAGCCTAGCTCGCACTTGTGCCCCGGCCTTAAGCCTAGCCCGCACTTGTGCCCCGGCCTTAAGCCTAGCCCGCACTTGTGCCCCCGGCCTTAAGCCTAGCCCGTACTTGTGCCACGGACTTAAGCCAAGCCCGCACTTGTGCTCAGGCCTTAAGCCTAGCCCGCACTTGTGCCCAAGCCTTAAGCCTAGCCCGCACTTGTGCCCAGGCCTTAAGCCTAGCCCGCACTTTTGCCCAGGCCTTAAGCCTAGCCCGCACTTGTGCCCAGGCCTTAAGCCCAGCCCGCACTTGTGCCCAGGCCTTAAGCCCAGCCCGCACTTGTGCCCAGGCCTTAAGCCCAGCCCGCACTTGTGCCCAGGCCTTAAGCCCAGCCCGCACTTGTGCCCAGGCCTTAAGCCCAGCCCGCACTTTTGAGCCCCTTGTATGCTTGTTTGTTTGTTTTTGTCTTCAGCTTCATGTTGGTTATGCACATAGGGCCAGCTTTATGCTCTTCGCTCTTGTCCCGTCTGAATGCACATGCACGACTGTAATTGGGGAAGAAGGCATTACCCATTTACGGAGGACAGACAAGAAGTGCCTGGTCGCTTGGAGCATGGGGTTATGGAGAGGCTCCGCACTGTACAACAAAGGATCTAGTCCTAAATGTCCAAGTACAGAGTAGAGGGGTGAAAGCTAGCTCTTCACCCCTATGGGTGCCTAACCCTTTATGCAAAGAGTGCAAAGAGTTAGCTGTATGCCTTAAGCCTAGCCAGCACTTGTGCCCATGCCTTAAGCCTAGCCAGCACTTGTGCCCCCTTGCCTTGATCCTAGCCAGCACTGCACTTGTGCCCAGGCCTTAAGCCTAGCCTGCACTTGTGCCCAGGCCTTAAGCCTAGCTTGCACTTGTGCCCAGGCCTTAAGCCTAGCTGGCACTTGTGCCCATGCCTTAAGCCTAGCCAGCACTTGTGCCCCCTGCCTTGATCCTAGCCAGCACTGCACTTGTGCCCCGGCCTTAAGCCTAGCCCGCACTTGTGCCCCGGCCTTAAGCCTAGCCCGCACTTGTGCCCCGGCCTTAAGCCTAGCCCGCACTTGTGCCCCGGCCTTAAGCCTAGCCCGCACTTGTGCCCCGGCCTTAAGCCTAGCCCGCACTTGTGCCCCGGCCTTAAGCCTAGCCCGCACTTGTGCCCCGGCCTTAAGCCTAGCCCGCACTTGTGCCCCGGCCTTAAGCCTAGCCCGCACTTGTGCCCCGGCCTTAAGCCTAGCCCGCACTTGTGCCCAGGCCTTAAGCCTAGCCCGCACTTGTGCCCCCGGCCTTAAGCCTAGCCCGCACTTGTGCCCAGGCCTTATGCCTAGCCCGCACTTGTGCCCCCGGCCTTAAGCCTAGCCCGCACTTGTGCCCCCGGCCTTAAGCGTAGCCCGCACTTGTGCCCCCGGCCTTAAGCCTAGCCCGCACTTGTGCCCAGGCCTTAAGCCTAGCCCGCACTTGTGCCCAGGCCTTAAGCCTAGCCCGCACTAGTGCCCCGGCCTTAAGCCTAGCCCGCACTTGTGCCCAGGCCTTAAGCCTAGCCCGCACTTGTGCCCCGGCCTTAAGCCTAGCCCGCACTTGTGCCCCGGCCTTAAGCCTAGCCCGCACTTGTGCCCAGGCCTTAAGCCCAGCCCGCACTTGTGCCCCGGCCTTAAGCCTAGCCCGCACTTGTGCCCAGGCCTTAAGCCTAGCCCGCACTTGTGCCCCGGCCTTAAGCCTAGCCCGCACTTGTGCCCCGGCCTTAAGCCTAGCCCGCACTTGTGCCATGGACTTAAGCCTAGCCCGCACTTGTGCCATGGACTTAAGCCTAGCCCGCACTTGTGCCCCGGCCTTAAGCCTAGCCCGCACTTGTGCCATGGCCTTAAGCCTAGCCCGCACTTGTGCCCAGGCCTTAAGCCTAGCCCGCACTTGTGCCCCGGCCATAAGCCTAGCCCGCACTTGTGCCCAGGCCTTAAGCCTAACCCGCACTTGTGCCCAGGCCTTTAGCCTAGCCCGCACTTGTGCCCCGGCCTTAAGCCTAGCCCGCACTTGTGGCCAGGCCTTAAGCCTAGCCCGCACTTGTGGCCAGGCCTTAAGCCTAGCCCGCACTTGTGCCCAGGCCTTAAGCCTAGCCCGCACTTGTGCCCCGGCCTTAAGCCTAGCCCGCACTTGTGCATCGGCCTTAAGCCTAGCCCGCACTTGTGCCCAGGCCTTAAGCCTAGCCCGCACTTGTGCCCAGGCCTTAAGCCTAGCCCGCACTTGTGCCCAGGCCTTAAGCCTAGCCCGCACTTGTGCCCAGGCCTTAAGCCTAGCCCGCACTTGTGCCCCCGGCCTTAAGCCTAGCCCGCACTTGTGCCCAGGCCTTATGCCTAGCCCGCACTTGTGCCCCCGGCCTTAAGCCTAGCCCGCACTTGTGCCCCCGGCCTTAAGCGTAGCCCGCACTTGTGCCCAGGCCTTAAGCCTAGCCCGCACTTGTGACCAGGCCTTAAGCCTAGCCCGCACTTGTGCCCAGGCCTTAAGCCTAGCCCGCACTTGTGCCCAGGCCTTAAGCCTAGCCCGCACTAGTGCCCCGGCCTTAAGCCTAGCCCGCACTTGTGCCCAGGCCTTAAGCCTAGCCCGCACTTGTGCCCCGGCCTTAAGCCTAGCCCGCACTTGTGCCCAGGCCTTAAGCCCAGCCCGCACTTGTGCCCCGGCCTTAAGCCTAGCTCGCACTTGTGCCCCGGCCTTAAGCCTAGCCCGCACTTGTGCCCCGGCCTTAAGCCTAGCCCGCACTTGTGCCCCCGGCCTTAAGCCTAGCCCGCACTTGTGCCACGGACTTAAGCCAAGCCCGCACTTGTGCTCAGGCCTTAAGCCTAGCCCGCACTTGTGCCCAAGCCTTAAGCCTAGCCCGCACTTGTGCCCAGGCCTTAAGCCTAGCCCGCACTTTTGCCCAGGCCTTAAGCCTAGCCCGCACTTGTGCCCAGGCCTTAAGCCCAGCCCGCACTTGTGCCCAGGCCTTAAGCCTAGCCCGCACTTGTGACCAGGCCTTAAGCCTAGCCCGCACTTGTGCCCAGGCCTTAAGCCTAGCCCGCACTTGTGGCCAGGCCTTAAGCCTAGCCCGCACTTGTGCCCAGGCCTTAAGCCTAGCCCGCACTTGTGCCCAGGCCTTAAGCCTAGCCCGCACTTGTGCCCCGGCCTTAAGCCTAGCCCGCACTTGTGCATCGGCCTTAAGCCTATCCCGCATTTGTGCCCAGGCCTTAAGCCTAGCCCGCACTTGTGCCCAGGCCTTAAGCCTAGCCCGCACTTGTGCCCAGGCCTTAAGCCTAGCCCGCACTTGTGCCCCCGGCCTTAAGCCTAGCCCGCACTTGTGCCCAGGCCTTATGCCTAGCCCGCACTTGTGCCCCCGGCCTTAAGCCTAGCCCGCACTTGTGCCCCCGGCCTTAAGCGTAGCCCGCACTTGTGCCCCCGGCCTTAAGCCTAGCCCGCACTTGTGCCCAGGCCTTAAGCCTAGCCCGCACTTGTGCCCAGGCCTTAAGCCTAGCCCGCACTAGTGCCCCGGCCTTAAGCCTAGCCCGCACTTGTGCCCAGGCCTTAAGCCTAGCCCGCACTTGTGCCCCGGCCTTAAGCCTAGCCCGCACTTGTGCCCAGGCCTTAAGCCCAGCCCGCACTTGTGCCCCGGCCTTAAGCCTAGCCCGCACTTGTGCCCAGGCCTTAAGCCTAGCCCGCACTTGTGCCCCGGCCTTAAGCCTAGCCCGCACTTGTGCCCCGGCCTTAAGCCTAGCCCGCACTTGTGCCATGGACTTAAGCCTAGCCCGCACTTGTGCCCCGGCCTTAAGCCTAGCCCGCACTTGTGCCATGGACTTAAGCCTAGCCCGCACTTGTGCCCCGGCCTTAAGCCTAGCCCGCACTTGTGCCCCGGCCATAAGCCTAGCCCGCACTTGTGCCCAGGCCTTAAGCCTAGCCCGCACTTGTGCCCAGGCCTTAAGCCTAGCCCGCACTTGTGCCCCGGCCTTAAGCCTAGCCCGCACTTGTGGCCAGGCCTTAAGCCTAGCCCGCACTTGTGGCCAGGCCTTAAGCCTAGCCCGCACTTGTGCCCAGGCCTTAAGCCTAGCCCGCACTTGTGCCCCGGCCTTAAGCCTAGCCCGCACTTGTGCATCGGCCTTAAGCCTAGCCCGCACTTGTGCCCAGGCCTTAAGCCTAGCCCGCACTTGTGCCCAGGCCTTAAGCCTAGCCCGCACTTGTGCCCAGGCCTTAAGCCTAGCCCGCACTTGTGCCCCCGGCCTTAAGCCTAGCCCGCACTTGTGCCCAGGCCTTATGCCTAGCCCGCACTTGTGCCCCCGGCCTTAAGCCTAGCCCGCACTTGTGCCCCCGGCCTTAAGCGTAGCCCGCACTTGTGCCCAGGCCTTAAGCCTAGCCCGCACTTGTGACCAGGCCTTAAGCCTAGCCCGCACTTGTGCCCAGGCCTTAAGCCTAGCCCGCACTTGTGGCCAGGCCTTAAGCCTAGCCCGCACTTGTGCCCAGGCCTTAAGCCTAGCCCGCACTTGTGCCCAGGCCTTAAGCCTAGCCCGCACTTGTGCCCCGGCCTTAAGCCTAGCCCGCACTTGTGCATCGGCCTTAAGCCTAGCCCGCATTTGTGCCCAGGCCTTAAGCCTAGCCCGCACTTGTGCCCAGGCCTTAAGCCTAGCCCGCACTTGTGCCCAGGCCTTAAGCCTAGCCCGCACTTGTGCCCCCGGCCTTAAGCCTAGCCCGCACTTGTGCCCAGGCCTTATGCCTAGCCCGCACTTGTGCCCCCGGCCTTAAGCCTAGCCCGCACTTGTGCCCCCGGCCTTAAGCGTAGCCCGCACTTGTGCCCCCGGCCTTAAGCCTAGCCCGCACTTGTGCCCAGGCCTTAAGCCTAGCCCGCACTTGTGCCCAGGCCTTAAGCCTAGCCCGCACTAGTGCCCCGGCCTTAAGCCTAGCCCGCACTTGTGCCCAGGCCTTAAGCCTAGCCCGCACTTGTGCCCCGGCCTTAAGCCTAGCCCGCACTTGTGCCCAGGCCTTAAGCCCAGCCCGCACTTGTGCCCCGGCCTTAAGCCTAGCCCGCACTTGTGCCCAGGCCTTAAGCCTAGCCCGCACTTGTGCCCCGGCCTTAAGCCTAGCCCGCACTTGTGCCCCGGCCTTAAGCCTAGCCCGCACTTGTGCCATGGACTTAAGCCTAGCCCGCACTTGTGCCCCGGCCTTAAGCCTAGCCCGCACTTGTGCCATGGACTTAAGCCTAGCCCGCACTTGTGCCCCGGCCTTAAGCCTAGCCCGCACTTGTGCCCCGGCCATAAGCCTAGCCCGCACTTGTGCCCAGGCCTTAAGCCTAACCCGCACTTGTGCCCAGGCCTTAAGCCTAGCCCGCACTTGTGCCCCGGCCTTAAGCCTAGCCCGCACTTGTGGCCAGGCCTTAAGCCTAGCCCGCACTTGTGGCCAGGCCTTAAGCCTAGCCCGCACTTGTGCCCAGGCCTTAAGCCTAGCCCACACTTGTGCCCAGGCCTTAAGCCTAGCCCGCACTTGTGCCCCCGGCCTTAAGCCTAGCCCGCACTTGTGCCCAGGCCTTATGCCTAGCCCGCACTTGTGCCCCTGGCCTTAAGCCTAGCCCGCACTTGTGCCCCCGGCCTTAAGCGTAGCCCGCACTTGTGCCCAGGCCTTAAGCCTAGCCCGCACTTGTGACCAGGCCTTAAGCCTAGCCCGCACTTGTGCCCAGGCCTTAAGCCTAGCCCGCACTTGTGCCCAGGCCTTAAGCCTAGCCCGCACTAGTGCCCCGGCCTTAAGCCTAGCCCGCACTTGTGCCCAGGCCTTAAGCCTAGCCCGCACTTGTGCCCCGGCCTTAAGCCTAGCCCGCACTTGTGCCCAGGCCTTAAGCCCAGCCCGCACTTGTGCCCCGGCCTTAAGCCTAGCTCGCACTTGTGCCCCGGCCTTAAGCCTAGCCCGCACTTGTGCCCCGGCCTTAAGCCTAGCCCGCACTTGTGCCCCCGGCCTTAAGCCTAGCCCGCACTTGTGCCACGGACTTAAGCCAAGCCCGCACTTGTGCTCAGGCCTTAAGCCTAGCCCGCACTTGTGCCCAAGCCTTAAGCCTAGCCCGCACTTGTGCCCAGGCCTTAAGCCTAGCCCGCACTTTTGCCCAGGCCTTAAGCCTAGCCCGCACTTGTGCCCAGGCCTTAAGCCCAGCCCGCACTTGTGCCCAGGCCTTAAGCCCAGCCCGCACTTGTGCCCAGGCCTTAAGCCCAGCCCGCACTTGTGCCCAGGCCTTAAGCCCAGCCCGCACTTGTGCCCAGGCCTTAAGCCCAGCCCGCACTTTTGAGCCCCTTGTATGCTTGTTTGTTTGTTTTTGTCTTCAGCTTCATGTTGGTTATGCACATAGGGCCAGCTTTATGCTCTTCGCTCTTGTCCCGTCTGAATGCACATGCACGACTGTAATTGGGGAAGAAGGCATTACCCATTTACGGAGGACAGACAAGAAGTGCCTGGTCGCTTGGAGCATGGGGTTATGGAGAGGCTCCGCACTGTACAACAAAGGATCTAGTCCTAAATGTCCAAGTACAGAGTAGAGGGGTGAAAGCTAGCTCTTCACCCCTATGGGTGCCTAACCCTTTATGCAAAGAGTGCAAAGAGTTAGCTGTATGCCTTAAGCCTAGCCAGCACTTGTGCCCATGCCTTAAGCCTAGCCAGCACTTGTGCCCCCTTGCCTTGATCCTAGCCAGCACTGCACTTGTGCCCAGGCCTTAAGCCTAGCCCGCACTTGTGCCCAGGCCTTAAGCCTAGCCCGCACTTGTGCCCCGGCCTTAAGCCTAGCCCGCACTTGTGCATCGGCCTTAAGCCTAGCCCGCACTTGTGCCCAGGCCTTAAGCCTAGCCCGCACTTGTGCCCAGGCCTTAAGCCTAGCCCGCACTTGTGCCCAGGCCTTAAGCCTAGCCCGCACTTGTGCCCCCGGCCTTAAGCCTAGCCCGCACTTGTGCCCAGGCCTTATGCCTAGCCCGCACTTGTGCCCCCGGCCTTAAGCCTAGCCCGCACTTGTGCCCCCGGCCTTAAGCGTAGCCCGCACTTGTGCCCAGGCCTTAAGCCTAGCCCGCACTTGTGACCAGGCCTTAAGCCTAGCCCGCACTTGTGCCCAGGCCTTAAGCCTAGCCCGCACTTGTGGCCAGGCCTTAAGCCTAGCCCGCACTTGTGCCCAGGCCTTAAGCCTAGCCCGCACTTGTGCCCAGGCCTTAAGCCTAGCCCGCACTTGTGCCCCGGCCTTAAGCCTAGCCCGCACTTGTGCATCGGCCTTAAGCCTAGCCCGCATTTGTGCCCAGGCCTTAAGCCTAGCCCGCACTTGTGCCCAGGCCTTAAGCCTAGCCCGCACTTGTGCCCAGGCCTTAAGCCTAGCCCGCACTTGTGCCCCCGGCCTTAAGCCTAGCCCGCACTTGTGCCCAGGCCTTATGCCTAGCCCGCACTTGTGCCCCCGGCCTTAAGCCTAGCCCGCACTTGTGCCCCCGGCCTTAAGCGTAGCCCGCACTTGTGCCCCCGGCCTTAAGCCTAGCCCGCACTTGTGCCCAGGCCTTAAGCCTAGCCCGCACTTGTGCCCAGGCCTTAAGCCTAGCCCGCACTAGTGCCCCGGCCTTAAGCCTAGCCCGCACTTGTGCCCAGGCCTTAAGCCTAGCCCGCACTTGTGCCCCGGCCTTAAGCCTAGCCCGCACTTGTGCCCAGGCCTTAAGCCCAGCCCGCACTTGTGCCCCGGCCTTAAGCCTAGCCCGCACTTGTGCCCAGGCCTTAAGCCTAGCCCGCACTTGTGCCCCGGCCTTAAGCCTAGCCCGCACTTGTGCCCCGGCCTTAAGCCTAGCCCGCACTTGTGCCATGGACTTAAGCCTAGCCCGCACTTGTGCCCCGGCCTTAAGCCTAGCCCGCACTTGTGCCATGGACTTAAGCCTAGCCCGCACTTGTGCCCCGGCCTTAAGCCTAGCCCGCACTTGTGCCCCGGCCATAAGCCTAGCCCGCACTTGTGCCCAGGCCTTAAGCCTAACCCGCACTTGTGCCCAGGCCTTAAGCCTAGCCCGCACTTGTGCCCCGGCCTTAAGCCTAGCCCGCACTTGTGCCCCCGGCCTTAAGCGTAGCCCGCACTTGTGCCCAGGCCTTAAGCCTAGCCCGCACTTGTGACCAGGCCTTAAGCCTAGCCCGCACTTGTGCCCAGGCCTTAAGCCTAGCCCGCACTTGTGCCCAGGCCTTAAGCCTAGCCCGCACTAGTGCCCCGGCCTTAAGCCTAGCCCGCACTTGTGCCCAGGCCTTAAGCCTAGCCCGCACTTGTGCCCCGGCCTTAAGCCTAGCCCGCACTTGTGCCCAGGCCTTAAGCCCAGCCCGCACTTGTGCCCCGGCCTTAAGCCTAGCTCGCACTTGTGCCCCGGCCTTAAGCCTAGCCCGCACTTGTGCCCCGGCCTTAAGCCTAGCCCGTACTTGTGCCACGGACTTAAGCCAAGCCCGCACTTGTGCTCAGGCCTTAAGCCTAGCCCGCACTTGTGCCCAAGCCTTAAGCCTAGCCCGCACTTGTGCCCAGGCCTTAAGCCTAGCCCGCACTTTTGCCCAGGCCTTAAGCCTAGCCCGCACTTGTGCCCAGGCCTTAAGCCCAGCCCGCACTTGTGCCCAGGCCTTAAGCCCAGCCCGCACTTGTGCCCAGGCCTTAAGCCCAGCCCGCACTTGTGCCCAGGCCTTAAGCCCAGCCCGCACTTGTGCCCAGGCCTTAAGCCCAGCCCGCACTTTTGAGCCCCTTGTATGCTTGTTTGTTTGTTTTTGTCTTCAGCTTCATGTTGGTTATGCACATAGGGCCAGCTTTATGCTCTTCGCTCTTGTCCCGTCTGAATGCACATGCACGACTGTAATTGGGGAAGAAGGCATTACCCATTTACGGAGGACAGACAAGAAGTGCCTGGTCGCTTGGAGCATGGGGTTATGGAGAGGCTCCGCACTGTACAACAAAGGATCTAGTCCTAAATGTCCAAGTACAGAGTAGAGGGGTGAAAGCTAGCTCTTCACCCCTATGGGTGCCTAACCCTTTATGCAAAGAGTGCAAAGAGTTAGCTGTATGCCTTAAGCCTAGCCAGCACTTGTGCCCATGCCTTAAGCCTAGCCAGCACTTGTGCCCCCTTGCCTTGATCCTAGCCAGCACTGCACTTGTGCCCAGGCCTTAAGCCTAGCCTGCACTTGTGCCCAGGCCTTAAGCCTAGCTTGCACTTGTGCCCAGGCCTTAAGCCTAGCTGGCACTTGTGCCCATGCCTTAAGCCTAGCCAGCACTTGTGCCCCCTGCCTTGATCCTAGCCAGCACTGCACTTGTGCCCCGGCCTTAAGCCTAGCCCGCACTTGTGCCCCGGCCTTAAGCCTAGCCCGCACTTGTGCCCCGGCCTTAAGCCTAGCCCGCACTTGTGCCCCGGCCTTAAGCCTAGCCCGCACTTGTGCCCCGGCCTTAAGCCTAGCCCGCACTTGTGCACCGGCCTTAAGCCTAGCCCGCACTTGTGCCCCGGCCTTAAGCCTAGCCCGCACTTGTGCCCCGGCCTTAAGCCTAGCCCGCACTTGTGCCCAGGCCTTAAGCCTAGCCCGCACTTGTGCCCCCGGCCTTAAGCCTAGCCCGCACTTGTGCCCAGGCCTTATGCCTAGCCCGCACTTGTGCCCCCGGCCTTAAGCCTAGCCCGCACTTGTGCCCCCGGCCTTAAGCGTAGCCCGCACTTGTGCCCCCGGCCTTAAGCCTAGCCCGCACTTGTGCCCAGGCCTTAAGCCTAGCCCGCACTTGTGCCCAGGCCTTAAGCCTAGCCCGCACTAGTGCCCCGGCCTTAAGCCTAGCCCGCACTTGTGCCCAGGCCTTAAGCCTAGCCCGCACTTGTGCCCCGGCCTTAAGCCTAGCCCGCACTTGTGCCCAGGCCTTAAGCCCAGCCCGCACTTGTGCCCCGGCCTTAAGCCTAGCCCGCACTTGTGCCCAGGCCTTAAGCCTAGCCCGCACTTGTGCCCCGGCCTTAAGCCTAGCCCGCACTTGTGCCCCGGCCTTAAGCCTAGCCCGCACTTGTGCCATGGACTTAAGCCTAGCCCGCACTTGTGCCATGGACTTAAGCCTAGCCCGCACTTGTGCCCCGGCCTTAAGCCTAGCCCGCACTTGTGCCATGGACTTAAGCCTAGCCCGCACTTGTGCCCCGGCCTTAAGCCTAGCCCGCACTTGTGCCCCGGCCATAAGCCTAGCCCGCACTTGTGCCCAGGCCTTAAGCCTAACCCGCACTTGTGCCCAGGCCTTTAGCCTAGCCCGCACTTGTGCCCCGGCCTTAAGCCTAGCCCGCACTTGTGGCCAGGCCTTAAGCCTAGCCCGCACTTGTGGCCAGGCCTTAAGCCTAGCCCGCACTTGTGCCCAGGCCTTAAGCCTAGCCCGCACTTGTGCCCCGGCCTTAAGCCTAGCCCGCACTTGTGCATCGGCCTTAAGCCTAGCCCGCACTTGTGCCCAGGCCTTAAGCCTAGCCCGCACTTGTGCCCAGGCCTTAAGCCTAGCCCGCACTTGTGCCCAGGCCTTAAGCCTAGCCCGCACTTGTGCCCAGGCCTTAAGCCTAGCCCGCACTTGTGCCCCCGGCCTTAAGCCTAGCCCGCACTTGTGCCCAGGCCTTATGCCTAGCCCGCACTTGTGCCCCCGGCCTTAAGCCTAGCCCGCACTTGTGCCCCCGGCCTTAAGCGTAGCCCGCACTTGTGCCCAGGCCTTAAGCCTAGCCCGCACTTGTGACCAGGCCTTAAGCCTAGCCCGCACTTGTGCCCAGGCCTTAAGCCTAGCCCGCACTTGTGCCCAGGCCTTAAGCCTAGCCCGCACTAGTGCCCCGGCCTTAAGCCTAGCCCGCACTTGTGCCCAGGCCTTAAGCCTAGCCCGCACTTGTGCCCCGGCCTTAAGCCTAGCCCGCACTTGTGCCCAGGCCTTAAGCCCAGCCCGCACTTGTGCCCCGGCCTTAAGCCTAGCTCGCACTTGTGCCCCGGCCTTAAGCCTAGCCCGCACTTGTGCCCCGGCCTTAAGCCTAGCCCGCACTTGTGCCCCCGGCCTTAAGCCTAGCCCGCACTTGTGCCACGGACTTAAGCCAAGCCCGCACTTGTGCTCAGGCCTTAAGCCTAGCCCGCACTTGTGCCCAAGCCTTAAGCCTAGCCCGCACTTGTGCCCAGGCCTTAAGCCTAGCCCGCACTTTTGCCCAGGCCTTAAGCCTAGCCCGCACTTGTGCCCAGGCCTTAAGCCCAGCCCGCACTTGTGCCCAGGCCTTAAGCCTAGCCCGCACTTGTGACCAGGCCTTAAGCCTAGCCCGCACTTGTGCCCAGGCCTTAAGCCTAGCCCGCACTTGTGGCCAGGCCTTAAGCCTAGCCCGCACTTGTGCCCAGGCCTTAAGCCTAGCCCGCACTTGTGCCCAGGCCTTAAGCCTAGCCCGCACTTGTGCCCCGGCCTTAAGCCTAGCCCGCACTTGTGCATCGGCCTTAAGCCTATCCCGCATTTGTGCCCAGGCCTTAAGCCTAGCCCGCACTTGTGCCCAGGCCTTAAGCCTAGCCCGCACTTGTGCCCAGGCCTTAAGCCTAGCCCGCACTTGTGCCCCCGGCCTTAAGCCTAGCCCGCACTTGTGCCCAGGCCTTATGCCTAGCCCGCACTTGTGCCCCCGGCCTTAAGCCTAGCCCGCACTTGTGCCCCCGGCCTTAAGCGTAGCCCGCACTTGTGCCCCCGGCCTTAAGCCTAGCCCGCACTTGTGCCCAGGCCTTAAGCCTAGCCCGCACTTGTGCCCAGGCCTTAAGCCTAGCCCGCACTAGTGCCCCGGCCTTAAGCCTAGCCCGCACTTGTGCCCAGGCCTTAAGCCTAGCCCGCACTTGTGCCCCGGCCTTAAGCCTAGCCCGCACTTGTGCCCAGGCCTTAAGCCCAGCCCGCACTTGTGCCCCGGCCTTAAGCCTAGCCCGCACTTGTGCCCAGGCCTTAAGCCTAGCCCGCACTTGTGCCCCGGCCTTAAGCCTAGCCCGCACTTGTGCCCCGGCCTTAAGCCTAGCCCGCACTTGTGCCATGGACTTAAGCCTAGCCCGCACTTGTGCCCCGGCCTTAAGCCTAGCCCGCACTTGTGCCATGGACTTAAGCCTAGCCCGCACTTGTGCCCCGGCCTTAAGCCTAGCCCGCACTTGTGCCCCGGCCATAAGCCTAGCCCGCACTTGTGCCCAGGCCTTAAGCCTAGCCCGCACTTGTGCCCAGGCCTTAAGCCTAGCCCGCACTTGTGCCCCGGCCTTAAGCCTAGCCCGCACTTGTGGCCAGGCCTTAAGCCTAGCCCGCACTTGTGGCCAGGCCTTAAGCCTAGCCCGCACTTGTGCCCAGGCCTTAAGCCTAGCCCGCACTTGTGCCCCGGCCTTAAGCCTAGCCCGCACTTGTGCATCGGCCTTAAGCCTAGCCCGCACTTGTGCCCAGGCCTTAAGCCTAGCCCGCACTTGTGCCCAGGCCTTAAGCCTAGCCCGCACTTGTGCCCAGGCCTTAAGCCTAGCCCGCACTTGTGCCCCCGGCCTTAAGCCTAGCCCGCACTTGTGCCCAGGCCTTATGCCTAGCCCGCACTTGTGCCCCCGGCCTTAAGCCTAGCCCGCACTTGTGCCCCCGGCCTTAAGCGTAGCCCGCACTTGTGCCCAGGCCTTAAGCCTAGCCCGCACTTGTGACCAGGCCTTAAGCCTAGCCCGCACTTGTGCCCAGGCCTTAAGCCTAGCCCGCACTTGTGGCCAGGCCTTAAGCCTAGCCCGCACTTGTGCCCAGGCCTTAAGCCTAGCCCGCACTTGTGCCCAGGCCTTAAGCCTAGCCCGCACTTGTGCCCCGGCCTTAAGCCTAGCCCGCACTTGTGCATCGGCCTTAAGCCTAGCCCGCATTTGTGCCCAGGCCTTAAGCCTAGCCCGCACTTGTGCCCAGGCCTTAAGCCTAGCCCGCACTTGTGCCCAGGCCTTAAGCCTAGCCCGCACTTGTGCCCCCGGCCTTAAGCCTAGCCCGCACTTGTGCCCAGGCCTTATGCCTAGCCCGCACTTGTGCCCCCGGCCTTAAGCCTAGCCCGCACTTGTGCCCCCGGCCTTAAGCGTAGCCCGCACTTGTGCCCCCGGCCTTAAGCCTAGCCCGCACTTGTGCCCAGGCCTTAAGCCTAGCTGGCACTTGTGCCCATGCCTTAAGCCTAGCCAGCACTTGTGCCCCCTGCCTTGATCCTAGCCAGCACTGCACTTGTGCCCCGGCCTTAAGCCTAGCCCGCACTTGTGCCCCGGCCTTAAGCCTAGCCCGCACTTGTGCCCCGGCCTTAAGCCTAGCCCGCACTTGTGCCCAGGCCTTATGCCTAGCCCGCACTTGTGCCCAGGCCTTAAGCCTAGCTTGCACTTGTGCCCAGGCCTTAAGCCTAGCTGGCACTTGTGCCCATGCCTTAAGCCTAGCCAGCACTTGTGCCCCCTGCCTTGATCCTAGCCAGCACTGCACTTGTGCCCCGGCCTTAAGCCTAGCCCGCACTTGTGCCCCGGCCTTAAGCCTAGCCCGCACTTGTGCCCCGGCCTTAAGCCTAGCCCGCACTTGTGCCCCGGCCTTAAGCCTAGCCCGCACTTGTGCCCCGGCCTTAAGCCTAGCCCGCACTTGTGCCCCGGCCTTAAGCCTAGCCCGAACTTGTGCCCCGGCCTTAAGCCTAGCCCGCACTTGTGCCCCGGCCTTAAGCCTAGCCCGCACTTGTGCCCAGGCCTTAAGCCTAGCCCGCACTTGTGCCCCCGGCCTTAAGCCTAGCCCGCACTTGTGCCCAGGCCTTATGCCTAGCCCGCACTTGTGCCCCCGGCCTTAAGCCTAGCCCGCACTTGTGCCCCCGGCCTTAAGCGTAGCCCGCACTTGTGCCCCCGGCCTTAAGCCTAGCCCGCACTTGTGCCCAGGCCTTAAGCCTAGCCCGCACTTGTGCCCAGGCCTTAAGCCTAGCCCGCACTAGTGCCCCGGCCTTAAGCCTAGCCCGCACTTGTGCCCAGGCCTTAAGCCTAGCCCGCACTTGTGCCCCGGCCTTAAGCCTAGCCCGCACTTGTGCCCAGGCCTTAAGCCCAGCCCGCACTTGTGCCCCGGCCTTAAGCCTAGCCCGCACTTGTGCCCAGGCCTTAAGCCTAGCCCGCACTTGTGCCCCGGCCTTAAGCCTAGCCCGCACTTGTGCCCCGGCCTTAAGCCTAGCCCGCACTTGTGCCATGGACTTAAGCCTAGCCCGCACTTGTGCCATGGACTTAAGCCTAGCCCGCACTTGTGCCCCGGCCTTAAGCCTAGCCTGCACTTGTGCCATGGACTTAAGCCTAGCCCGCACTTGTGCCCCGGCCTTAAGCCTAGCCCGCACTTGTGCCCCGGCCATAAGCCTAGCCCGCACTTGTGCCCAGGCCTTAAGCCTGACCCGCACTTGTGCCCAGGCCTTTAGCCTAGCCCGCACTTGTGCCCCGGCCTTAAGCCTAGCCCGCACTTGTGGCCAGGCCTTAAGCCTAGCCCGCACTTGTGGCCAGGCCTTAAGCCTAGCCCGCACTTGTGCCCAGGCCTTAAGCCTAGCCCGCACTTGTGCCCCGGCCTTAAGCCTAGCCCGCACTTGTGCATCGGCCTTAAGCCTAGCCCGCACTTGTGCCCAGGCCTTAAGCCTAGCCCGCACTTGTGCCCAGGCCTTAAGCCTAGCCCGCACTTGTGCCCAGGCCTTAAGCCTAGCCCGCACTTGTGCCCAGGCCTTAAGCCTAGCCCGCACTTGTGCCCCCGGCCTTAAGCCTAGCCCGCACTTGTGCCCAGGCCTTATGCCTAGCCCGCACTTGTGCCCCCGGCCTTAAGCCTAGCCCGCACTTGTGCCCCCGGCCTTAAGCGTAGCCCGCACTTGTGCCCAGGCCTTAAGCCTAGCCCGCACTTGTGACCAGGCCTTAAGCCTAGCCCGCACTTGTGCCCAGGCCTTAAGCCTAGCCCGCACTTGTGCCCAGGCCTTAAGCCTAGCCCGCACTAGTGCCCCGGCCTTAAGCCTAGCCCGCACTTGTGCCCAGGCCTTAAGCCTAGCCCGCACTTGTGCCCCGGCCTTAAGCCTAGCCCGCACTTGTGCCCAGGCCTTAAGCCCAGCCCGCACTTGTGCCCCGGCCTTAAGCCTAGCTCGCACTTGTGCCCCGGCCTTAAGCCTAGCCCGCACTTGTGCCCCGGCCTTAAGCCTAGCCCGCACTTGTGCCCCCGGCCTTAAGCCTAGCCCGCACTTGTGCCACGGACTTAAGCCAAGCCCGCACTTGTGCTCAGGCCTTAAGCCTAGCCCGCACTTGTGCCCAGGCCTTAAGCCTAGCCCGCACTTGTGCCCAGGCCTTAAGCCTAGCCCGCACTTTTGCCCAGGCCTTAAGCCTAGCCCGCACTTGTGCCCAGGCCTTAAGCCCAGCCCGCACTTGTGCCCAGGCCTTAAGCCTAGCCCGCACTTGTGACCAGGCCTTAAGCCTAGCCCGCACTTGTGCCCAGGCCTTAAGCCTAGCCCGCACTTGTGGCCAGGCCTTAAGCCTAGCCCGCACTTGTGCCCAGGCCTTAAGCCTAGCCCGCACTTGTGCCCAGGCCTTAAGCCTAGCCCGCACTTGTGCCCCGGCCTTAAGCCTAGCCCGCACTTGTGCATCGGCCTTAAGCCTATCCCGCATTTGTGCCCAGGCCTTAAGCCTAGCCCGCACTTGTGCCCAGGCCTTAAGCCTAGCCCGCACTTGTGCCCAGGCCTTAAGCCTAGCCCGCACTTGTGCCCCCGGCCTTAAGCCTAGCCCGCACTTGTGCCCAGGCCTTATGCCTAGCCCGCACTTGTGCCCCCGGCCTTAAGCCTAGCCCGCACTTGTGCCCCCGGCCTTAAGCGTAGCCCGCACTTGTGCCCCCGGCCTTAAGCCTAGCCCGCACTTGTGCCCAGGCCTTAAGCCTAGCCCGCACTTGTGCCCAGGCCTTAAGCCTAGCCCGCACTAGTGCCCCGGCCTTAAGCCTAGCCCGCACTTGTGCCCAGGCCTTAAGCCTAGCCCGCACTTGTGCCCCGGCCTTAAGCCTAGCCCGCACTTGTGCCCAGGCCTTAAGCCCAGCCCGCACTTGTGCCCCGGCCTTAAGCCTAGCCCGCACTTGTGCCCAGGCCTTAAGCCTAGCCCGCACTTGTGCCCCGGCCTTAAGCCTAGCCCGCACTTGTGCCCCGGCCTTAAGCCTAGCCCGCACTTGTGCCATGGACTTAAGCCTAGCCCGCACTTGTGCCCCGGCCTTAAGCCTAGCCCGCACTTGTGCCATGGACTTAAGCCTAGCCCGCACTTGTGCCCCGGCCTTAAGCCTAGCCCGCACTTGTGCCCCGGCCATAAGCCTAGCCCGCACTTGTGCCCAGGCCTTAAGCCTAGCCCGCACTTGTGCCCAGGCCTTAAGCCTAGCCCGCACTTGTGCCCCGGCCTTAAGCCTAGCCCGCACTTGTGGCCAGGCCTTAAGCCTAGCCCGCACTTGTGCCCAGGCCTTAAGCCTAGCCCGCACTTGTGCCCAGGCCTTAAGCCTAGCCCGCACTTGTGCCCCCGGCCTTAAGCCTAGCCCGCACTTGTGCCCAGGCCTTATGCCTAGCCCGCACTTGTGCCCCCGGCCTTAAGCCTAGCCCGCACTTGTGCCCCCGGCCTTAAGCGTAGCCCGCACTTGTGCCCAGGCCTTAAGCCTAGCCCGCACTTGTGACCAGGCCTTAAGCCTAGCCCGCACTTGTGCCCAGGCCTTAAGCCTAGCCCGCACTTGTGGCCAGGCCTTAAGCCTAGCCCGCACTTGTGCCCAGGCCTTAAGCCTAGCCCGCACTTGTGCCCAGGCCTTAAGCCTAGCCCGCACTTGTGCCCCGGCCTTAAGCCTAGCCCGCACTTGTGCATCGGCCTTAAGCCTAGCCCGCATTTGTGCCCAGGCCTTAAGCCTAGCCCGCACTTGTGCCCAGGCCTTAAGCCTAGCCCGCACTTGTGCCCAGGCCTTAAGCCTAGCCCGCACTTGTGCCCCCGGCCTTAAGCCTAGCCCGCACTTGTGCCCAGGCCTTATGCCTAGCCCGCACTTGTGCCCCCGGCCTTAAGCCTAGCCCGCACTTGTGCCCCCGGCCTTAAGCGTAGCCCGCACTTGTGCCCCCGGCCTTAAGCCTAGCCCGCACTTGTGCCCAGGCCTTAAGCCTAGCCCGCACTTGTGCCCAGGCCTTAAGCCTAGCCCGCACTAGTGCCCCGGCCTTAAGCCTAGCCCGCACTTGTGCCCAGGCCTTAAGCCTAGCCCGCACTTGTGCCCCGGCCTTAAGCCTAGCCCGCACTTGTGCCCAGGCCTTAAGCCCAGCCCGCACTTGTGCCCCGGCCTTAAGCCTAGCCCGCACTTGTGCCCAGGCCTTAAGCCTAGCCCGCACTTGTGCCCCGGCCTTAAGCCTAGCCCGCACTTGTGCCCCGGCCTTAAGCCTAGCCCGCACTTGTGCCATGGACTTAAGCCTAGCCCGCACTTGTGCCCCGGCCTTAAGCCTAGCCCGCACTTGTGCCATGGACTTAAGCCTAGCCCGCACTTGTGCCCCGGCCTTAAGCCTAGCCCGCACTTGTGCCCCGGCCATAAGCCTAGCCCGCACTTGTGCCCAGGCCTTAAGCCTAACCCGCACTTGTGCCCAGGCCTTAAGCCTAGCCCGCACTTGTGCCCCGGCCTTAAGCCTAGCCCGCACTTGTGGCCAGGCCTTAAGCCTAGCCCGCACTTGTGGCCAGGCCTTAAGCCTAGCCCGCACTTGTGCCCAGGCCTTAAGCCTAGCCCACACTTGTGCCCAGGCCTTAAGCCTAGCCCGCACTTGTGCCCCCGGCCTTAAGCCTAGCCCGCACTTGTGCCCAGGCCTTATGCCTAGCCCGCACTTGTGCCCCTGGCCTTAAGCCTAGCCCGCACTTGTGCCCCCGGCCTTAAGCGTAGCCCGCACTTGTGCCCAGGCCTTAAGCCTAGCCCGCACTTGTGACCAGGCCTTAAGCCTAGCCCGCACTTGTGCCCAGGCCTTAAGCCTAGCCCGCACTTGTGCCCAGGCCTTAAGCCTAGCCCGCACTAGTGCCCCGGCCTTAAGCCTAGCCCGCACTTGTGCCCAGGCCTTAAGCCTAGCCCGCACTTGTGCCCCGGCCTTAAGCCTAGCCCGCACTTGTGCCCAGGCCTTAAGCCCAGCCCGCACTTGTGCCCCGGCCTTAAGCCTAGCTCGCACTTGTGCCCCGGCCTTAAGCCTAGCCCGCACTTGTGCCCCGGCCTTAAGCCTAGCCCGCACTTGTGCCCCCGGCCTTAAGCCTAGCCCGCACTTGTGCCACGGACTTAAGCCAAGCCCGCACTTGTGCTCAGGCCTTAAGCCTAGCCCGCACTTGTGCCCAAGCCTTAAGCCTAGCCCGCACTTGTGCCCAGGCCTTAAGCCTAGCCCGCACTTTTGCCCAGGCCTTAAGCCTAGCCCGCACTTGTGCCCAGGCCTTAAGCCCAGCCCGCACTTGTGCCCAGGCCTTAAGCCCAGCCCGCACTTGTGCCCAGGCCTTAAGCCCAGCCCGCACTTGTGCCCAGGCCTTAAGCCCAGCCCGCACTTTTGAGCCCCTTGTATGCTTGTTTGTTTGTTTTTGTCTTCAGCTTCATGTTGGTTATGCACATAGGGCCAGCTTTATGCTCTTCGCTCTTGTCCCGTCTGAATGCACATGCACGACTGTAATTGGGGAAGAAGGCATTACCCATTTACGGAGGACAGACAAGAAGTGCCTGGTCGCTTGGAGCATGGGGTTATGGAGAGGCTCCGCACTGTACAACAAAGGATCTAGTCCTAAATGTCCAAGTACAGAGTAGAGGGGTGAAAGCTAGCTCTTCACCCCTATGGGTGCCTAACCCTTTATGCAAAGAGTGCAAAGAGTTAGCTGTATGCCTTAAGCCTAGCCAGCACTTGTGCCCATGCCTTAAGCCTAGCCAGCACTTGTGCCCCCTTGCCTTGATCCTAGCCAGCACTGCACTTGTGCCCAGGCCTTAAGCCTAGCCCGCACTTGTGCCCAGGCCTTAAGCCTAGCCCGCACTTGTGCCCCGGCCTTAAGCCTAGCCCGCACTTGTGCATCGGCCTTAAGCCTAGCCCGCACTTGTGCCCAGGCCTTAAGCCTAGCCCGCACTTGTGCCCAGGCCTTAAGCCTAGCCCGCACTTGTGCCCAGGCCTTAAGCCTAGCCCGCACTTGTGCCCCGGCCTTAAGCCTAGCCCGCACTTGTGCCCCGGCCTTAAGCCTAGCCCGCACTTGTGCCATGGACTTAAGCCTAGCCCGCACTTGTGCCCCGGCCTTAAGCCTAGCCCGCACTTGTGCCATGGACTTAAGCCTAGCCCGCACTTGTGCCCCGGCCTTAAGCCTAGCCCGCACTTGTGCCCCGGCCATAAGCCTAGCCCGCACTTGTGCCCAGGCCTTAAGCCTAACCCGCACTTGTGCCCAGGCCTTAAGCCTAGCCCGCACTTGTGCCCCGGCCTTAAGCCTAGCCCGCACTTGTGGCCAGGCCTTAAGCCTAGCCCGCACTTGTGGCCAGGCCTTAAGCCTAGCCCGCACTTGTGCCATGGACTTAAGCCTAGCCCGCACTTGTGCCCCGGCCTTAAGCCTAGCCCGCACTTGTGCCCCGGCCATAGGCCTAGCCCGCACTTGTGCCCAGGCCTTAAGCCTAGCCCGCACTTGTGCCCAGGCCTTAAGCCTAGCCCGCACTTGTGCCCCGGCCTTAAGCCTAGCCCGCACTTGTGGCCAGGCCTTAAGCCTAGCCCGCACTTGTGGCCAGGCCTTAAGCCTAGCCCGCACTTGTGCCCAGGCCTTAAGCCTAGCCCGCACTTGTGCCCCGGCCTTAAGCCTAGCCCGCACTTGTGCATCGGCCTTAAGCCTAGCCCGCACTTGTGCCCAGGCCTTAAGCCTAGCCCGCACTTGTGCCCAGGCCTTAAGCCTAGCCCGCACTTGTGCCCAGGCCTTAAGCCTAGCCCGCACTTGTGCCCCCGGCCTTAAGCCTAGCCCGCACTTGTGCCCAGGCCTTATGCCTAGCCCGCACTTGTGCCCCCGGCCTTAAGCCTAGCCCGCACTTGTGCCCCCGGCCTTAAGCGTAGCCCGCACTTGTGGCCAGGCCTTAAGCCTAGCCCGCACTTGTGCCCAGGCCTTAAGCCTAGCCCGCACTTGTGCCCAGGCCTTAAGCCTAGCCCGCACTTGTGCCCCGGCCTTAAGCCTAGCCCGCACTTGTGCATCGGCCTTAAGCCTAGCCCGCATTTGTGCCCAGGCCTTAAGCCTAGCCCGCACTTGTGCCCAGGCCTTAAGCCTAGCCCGCACTTGTGCCCAGGCCTTAAGCCTAGCCCGCACTTGTGCCCCCGGCCTTAAGCCTAGCCCGCACTTGTGCCCAGGCCTTATGCCTAGCCCGCACTTGTGCCCCCGGCCTTAAGCCTAGCCCGCACTTGTGCCCCCTGCCTTAAGCGTAGCCCGCACTTGTGCCCAGGCCTTAAGCCTAGCCCGCACTTGTGCCCAGGCCTTAAGCCTAGCCCGCACTAGTGCCCCGGCCTTAAGCCTAGCCCGCACTTGTGCCCAGGCCTTAAGCCTAGCCCGCACTTGTGCCCCGGCCTTAAGCCTAGCCCGCACTTGTGCCCAGACCTTAAGCCCAGCCCGCACTTGTGCCCCGGCCTTAAGCCTAGCCCGCACTTGTGCCCAGGCCTTAAGCCTAGCCCGCACTTGTGCCCCGGCCTTAAGCCTAGCCCGCACTTGTGCCCCGGCCTTAAGCCTAGCCCGCACTTGTGCCATGGACTTAAGCCTAGCCCGCACTTGTGCCCCGGCCTTAAGCCTAGCCCGCACTTGTGCCATGGACTTAAGCCTAGCCCGCACTTGTGCCCCGGCCTTAAGCCTAGCCCGCACTTGTGCCCCGGCCATAAGCCTAGCCCGCACTTGTGCCCAGGCCTTAAGCCTAACCCGCACTTGTGCCCAGGCCTTAAGCCTAGCCCGCACTTGTGCCCCGGCCTTAAGCCTAGCCCGCACTTGTGGCCAGGCCTTAAGCCTAGCCCGCACTTGTGGCCAGGCCTTAAGCCTAGCCCGCACTTGTGCCCAGGCCTTAAGCCTAGCCCGCACTTGTGCCCCGGCCTTAAGCCTAGCCCGCACTTGTGCATCGGCCTTAAGCCTAGCCCGCACTTGTGCCCCGGCCTTAAGCCTAGCCCGCACTTGTGCATCGGCCTTAAGCCTAGCCCGCACTTGTGCCCAGGCCTTAAGCCTAGCCCGCACTTGTGCCCAGGCCTTAAGCCTAGCCCGCACTTGTGCCCAGGCCTTATGCCTAGCCCGCACTTGTGCCCAGGCCTTAAGCCTAGCCCGCACTTGTGCCCCCGGCCTTAAGCCTAGCCCGCACTTGTGCCCAGGCCTTATGCCTAGCCCGCACTTGTGCCCCCGGCCTTAAGCCTAGCCCGCACTTGTGCCCCCGGCCTTAAGCGTAGCCCGCACTTGTGCCCAGGCCTTAAGCCTAGCCCGCACTTGTGACCAGGCCTTAAGCCTAGCCCGCACTTGTGCCCAGGCCTTAAGCCTAGCCCGCACTTGTGCCCAGGCCTTAAGCCTAGCCCGCACTAGTGCCCCGGCCTTAAGCCTAGCCCGCACTTGTGCCCAGGCCTTAAGCCTAGCCCGCACTTGTGCCCCGGCCTTAAGCCTAGCCCGCACTTGTGCCCAGGCCTTAAGCCCAGCCCGCACTTGTGCCCCGGCCTTAAGCCCAGCCCGCACTTGTGCCCCGGCCTTAAGCCTAGCCCGCACTTGTGCCCCGGCCTTAAGCCTAGCCCGCACTTGTGCCCCGGCCTTAAGCCTAGCCCGCACTTGTGCTCAGGCCTTAAGCCTAGCCCGCACTTGTGGCCAGGCCTTAAGCCTAGCCCGCACTTGTGCCATGGACTTAAGCCTAGCCCGCACTTGTGCCCCGGCCTTAAGCCTAGCCCGCACTTGTGCCCCGGCCATAGGCCTAGCCCGCACTTGTGCCCAGGCCTTAAGCCTAGCCCGCACTTGTGCCCAGGCCTTAAGCCTAGCCCGCACTTGTGCCCCGGCCTTAAGCCTAGCCCGCACTTGTGGCCAGGCCTTAAGCCTAGCCCGCACTTGTGGCCAGGCCTTAAGCCTAGCCCGCACTTGTGCCCAGGCCTTAAGCCTAGCCCGCACTTGTGCCCCGGCCTTAAGCCTAGCCCGCACTTGTGCATCGGCCTTAAGCCTAGCCCGCACTTGTGCCCAGGCCTTAAGCCTAGCCCGCACTTGTGCCCAGGCCTTAAGCCTAGCCCGCACTTGTGCCCAGGCCTTAAGCCTAGCCCGCACTTGTGCCCCCGGCCTTAAGCCTAGCCCGCACTTGTGCCCAGGCCTTATGCCTAGCCCGCACTTGTGCCCCCGGCCTTAAGCCTAGCCCGCACTTGTGCCCCCGGCCTTAAGCGTAGCCCGCACTTGTGGCCAGGCCTTAAGCCTAGCCCGCACTTGTGCCCAGGCCTTAAGCCTAGCCCGCACTTGTGCCCAGGCCTTAAGCCTAGCCCGCACTTGTGCCCCGGCCTTAAGCCTAGCCCGCACTTGTGCATCGGCCTTAAGCCTAGCCCGCATTTGTGCCCAGGCCTTAAGCCTAGCCCGCACTTGTGCCCAGGCCTTAAGCCTAGCCCGCACTTGTGCCCAGGCCTTAAGCCTAGCCCGCACTTGTGCCCCCGGCCTTAAGCCTAGCCCGCACTTGTGCCCAGGCCTTATGCCTAGCCCGCACTTGTGCCCCCGGCCTTAAGCCTAGCCCGCACTTGTGCCCCCTGCCTTAAGCGTAGCCCGCACTTGTGCCCAGGCCTTAAGCCTAGCCCGCACTTGTGCCCAGGCCTTAAGCCTAGCCCGCACTAGTGCCCCGGCCTTAAGCCTAGCCCGCACTTGTGCCCAGGCCTTAAGCCTAGCCCGCACTTGTGCCCCGGCCTTAAGCCTAGCCCGCACTTGTGCCCAGACCTTAAGCCCAGCCCGCACTTGTGCCCCGGCCTTAAGCCTAGCCCGCACTTGTGCCCAGGCCTTAAGCCTAGCCCGCACTTGTGCCCCGGCCTTAAGCCTAGCCCGCACTTGTGCCCCGGCCTTAAGCCTAGCCCGCACTTGTGCCCCGGCCTTAAGCCTAGCCCGCACTTGTGCCATGGACTTAAGCCTAGCCCGCACTTGTGCCCCGGCCTTAAGCCTAGCCCGCACTTGTGCCATGGACTTAAGCCTAGCCCGCACTTGTGCCCCGGCCTTAAGCCTAGCCCGCACTTGTGCCCCGGCCATAAGCCTAGCCCGCACTTGTGCCCAGGCCTTAAGCCTAACCCGCACTTGTGCCCAGGCCTTAAGCCTAGCCCGCACTTGTGCCCCGGCCTTAAGCCTAGCCCGCACTTGTGGCCAGGCCTTAAGCCTAGCCCGCACTTGTGGCCAGGCCTTAAGCCTAGCCCGCACTTGTGCCATGGACTTAAGCCTAGCCCGCACTTGTGCCCCGGCCTTAAGCCTAGCCCGCACTTGTGCCCCGGCCATAGGCCTAGCCCGCACTTGTGCCCAGGCCTTAAGCCTAGCCCGCACTTGTGCCCAGGCCTTAAGCCTAGCCCGCACTTGTGCCCCGGCCTTAAGCCTAGCCCGCACTTGTGGCCAGGCCTTAAGCCTAGCCCGCACTTGTGGCCAGGCCTTAAGCCTAGCCCGCACTTGTGCCCAGGCCTTAAGCCTAGCCCGCACTTGTGCCCCGGCCTTAAGCCTAGCCCGCACTTGTGCATCGGCCTTAAGCCTAGCCCGCACTTGTGCCCAGGCCTTAAGCCTAGCCCGCACTTGTGCCCAGGCCTTAAGCCTAGCCCGCACTTGTGCCCAGGCCTTAAGCCTAGCCCGCACTTGTGCCCCCGGCCTTAAGCCTAGCCCGCACTTGTGCCCAGGCCTTATGCCTAGCCCGCACTTGTGCCCCCGGCCTTAAGCCTAGCCCGCACTTGTGCAACCGGCCTTAAGCGTAGCCCGCACTTGTGGCCAGGCCTTAAGCCTAGCCCGCACTTGTGCCCAGGCCTTAAGCCTAGCCCGCACTTGTGCCCAGGCCTTAAGCCTAGCCCGCACTTGTGCCCCGGCCTTAAGCCTAGCCCGCACTTGTGCATCGGCCTTAAGCCTAGCCCGCATTTGTGCCCAGGCCTTAAGCCTAGCCCGCACTTGTGCCCAGGCCTTAAGCCTAGCCCGCACTTGTGCCCAGGCCTTAAGCCTAGCCCGCACTTGTGCCCCCGGCCTTAAGCCTAGCCCGCACTTGTGCCCAGGCCTTATGCCTAGCCCGCACTTGTGCCCCCGGCCTTAAGCCTAGCCCGCACTTGTGCCCCCTGCCTTAAGCGTAGCCCGCACTTGTGCCCAGGCCTTAAGCCTAGCCCGCACTTGTGCCCAGGCCTTAAGCCTAGCCCGCACTAGTGCCCCGGCCTTAAGCCTAGCCCGCACTTGTGCCCAGGCCTTAAGCCTAGCCCGCACTTGTGCCCCGGCCTTAAGCCTAGCCCGCACTTGTGCCCAGACCTTAAGCCCAGCCCGCACTTGTGCCCCGGCCTTAAGCCTAGCCCGCACTTGTGCCCAGGCCTTAAGCCTAGCCCGCACTTGTGCCCCGGCCTTAAGCCTAGCCCGCACTTGTGCCCCGGCCTTAAGCCTAGCCCGCACTTGTGCCATGGACTTAAGCCTAGCCCGCACTTGTGCCCCGGCCTTAAGCCTAGCCCGCACTTGTGCCATGGACTTAAGCCTAGCCCGCACTTGTGCCCCGGCCTTAAGCCTAGCCCGCACTTGTGCCCCGGCCATAAGCCTAGCCCGCACTTGTGCCCAGGCCTTAAGCCTAACCCGCACTTGTGCCCAGGCCTTAAGCCTAGCCCGCACTTGTGCCCCGGCCTTAAGCCTAGCCCGCACTTGTGGCCAGGCCTTAAGCCTAGCCCGCACTTGTGGCCAGGCCTTAAGCCTAGCCCGCACTTGTGCCCAGGCCTTAAGCCTAGCCCGCACTTGTGCCCCGGCCTTAAGCCTAGCCCGCACTTGTGCATCGGCCTTAAGCCTAGCCCGCACTTGTGCCCCGGCCTTAAGCCTAGCCCGCACTTGTGCATCGGCCTTAAGCCTAGCCCGCACTTGTGCCCAGGCCTTAAGCCTAGCCCGCACTTGTGCCCAGGCCTTAAGCCTAGCCCGCACTTGTGCCCAGGCCTTATGCCTAGCCCGCACTTGTGCCCAGGCCTTAAGCCTAGCCCGCACTTGTGCCCCCGGCCTTAAGCCTAGCCCGCACTTGTGCCCAGGCCTTATGCCTAGCCCGCACTTGTGCCCCCGGCCTTAAGCCTAGCCCGCACTTGTGCCCCCGGCCTTAAGCGTAGCCCGCACTTGTGCCCAGGCCTTAAGCCTAGCCCGCACTTGTGACCAGGCCTTAAGCCTAGCCCGCACTTGTGCCCAGGCCTTAAGCCTAGCCCGCACTTGTGCCCAGGCCTTAAGCCTAGCCCGCACTAGTGCCCCGGCCTTAAGCCTAGCCCGCACTTGTGCCCAGGCCTTAAGCCTAGCCCGCACTTGTGCCCCGGCCTTAAGCCTAGCCCGCACTTGTGCCCAGGCCTTAAGCCCAGCCCGCACTTGTGCCCCGGCCTTAAGCCCAGCCCGCACTTGTGCCCCGGCCTTAAGCCTAGCCCGCACTTGTGCCCCGGCCTTAAGCCTAGCCCGCACTTGTGCCCCGGCCTTAAGCCTAGCCCGCACTTGTGCTCAGGCCTTAAGCCTAGCCCGCACTTGTGGCCAGGCCTTAAGCCTAGCCCGCACTTGTGCCATGGACTTAAGCCTAGCCCGCACTTGTGCCCCGGCCTTAAGCCTAGCCCGCACTTGTGCCCCGGCCATAGGCCTAGCCCGCACTTGTGCCCAGGCCTTAAGCCTAGCCCGCACTTGTGCCCAGGCCTTAAGCCTAGCCCGCACTTGTGCCCCGGCCTTAAGCCTAGCCCGCACTTGTGGCCAGGCCTTAAGCCTAGCCCGCACTTGTGGCCAGGCCTTAAGCCTAGCCCGCACTTGTGCCCAGGCCTTAAGCCTAGCCCGCACTTGTGCCCCGGCCTTAAGCCTAGCCCGCACTTGTGCATCGGCCTTAAGCCTAGCCCGCACTTGTGCCCAGGCCTTAAGCCTAGCCCGCACTTGTGCCCAGGCCTTAAGCCTAGCCCGCACTTGTGCCCAGGCCTTAAGCCTAGCCCGCACTTGTGCCCCCGGCCTTAAGCCTAGCCCGCACTTGTGCCCAGGCCTTATGCCTAGCCCGCACTTGTGCCCCCGGCCTTAAGCCTAGCCCGCACTTGTGCCCCCGGCCTTAAGCGTAGCCCGCACTTGTGGCCAGGCCTTAAGCCTAGCCCGCACTTGTGCCCAGGCCTTAAGCCTAGCCCGCACTTGTGCCCAGGCCTTAAGCCTAGCCCGCACTTGTGCCCCGGCCTTAAGCCTAGCCCGCACTTGTGCATCGGCCTTAAGCCTAGCCCGCATTTGTGCCCAGGCCTTAAGCCTAGCCCGCACTTGTGCCCAGGCCTTAAGCCTAGCCCGCACTTGTGCCCAGGCCTTAAGCCTAGCCCGCACTTGTGCCCCCGGCCTTAAGCCTAGCCCGCACTTGTGCCCAGGCCTTATGCCTAGCCCGCACTTGTGCCCCCGGCCTTAAGCCTAGCCCGCACTTGTGCCCCCTGCCTTAAGCGTAGCCCGCACTTGTGCCCAGGCCTTAAGCCTAGCCCGCACTTGTGCCCAGGCCTTAAGCCTAGCCCGCACTAGTGCCCCGGCCTTAAGCCTAGCCCGCACTTGTGCCCAGGCCTTAAGCCTAGCCCGCACTTGTGCCCCGGCCTTAAGCCTAGCCCGCACTTGTGCCCAGACCTTAAGCCCAGCCCGCACTTGTGCCCCGGCCTTAAGCCTAGCCCGCACTTGTGCCCAGGCCTTAAGCCTAGCCCGCACTTGTGCCCCGGCCTTAAGCCTAGCCCGCACTTGTGCCCCGGCCTTAAGCCTAGCCCGCACTTGTGCCATGGACTTAAGCCTAGCCCGCACTTGTGCCCCGGCCTTAAGCCTAGCCCGCACTTGTGCCATGGACTTAAGCCTAGCCCGCACTTGTGCCCCGGCCTTAAGCCTAGCCCGCACTTGTGCCCCGGCCATAAGCCTAGCCCGCACTTGTGCCCAGGCCTTAAGCCTAACCCGCACTTGTGCCCAGGCCTTAAGCCTAGCCCGCACTTGTGCCCCGGCCTTAAGCCTAGCCCGCACTTGTGGCCAGGCCTTAAGCCTAGCCCGCACTTGTGGCCAGGCCTTAAGCCTAGCCCGCACTTGTGCCCAGGCCTTAAGCCTAGCCCGCACTTGTGCCCCGGCCTTAAGCCTAGCCCGCACTTGTGCATCGGCCTTAAGCCTAGCCCGCACTTGTGCCCCGGCCTTAAGCCTAGCCCGCACTTGTGCATCGGCCTTAAGCCTAGCCCGCACTTGTGCCCAGGCCTTAAGCCTAGCCCGCACTTGTGCCCAGGCCTTAAGCCTAGCCCGCACTTGTGCCCAGGCCTTATGCCTAGCCCGCACTTGTGCCCAGGCCTTAAGCCTAGCCCGCACTTGTGCCCCCGGCCTTAAGCCTAGCCCGCACTTGTGCCCAGGCCTTATGCCTAGCCCGCACTTGTGCCCCCGGCCTTAAGCCTAGCCCGCACTTGTGCCCCCGGCCTTAAGCGTAGCCCGCACTTGTGCCCAGGCCTTAAGCCTAGCCCGCACTTTTGAGCCCCTTGTATGCTTGTTTGTTTGTTTTTGTCTTCAGCTTCATGTTGGTTATGCACATAGGGCCAGCTTTATGCTCTTCGCTCTTGTCCCGTCTGAATGCACATGCACGACTGTAATTGGGGAAGAAGGCATTACCCATTTACGGAGGACAGACAAGAAGTGCCTGGTCGCTTGGAGCATGGGGTTATGGAGAGGCTCCGCACTGTACAACAAAGGATCTAGTCCTAAATGTCCAAGTACAGAGTAGAGGGGTGAAAGCTAGCTCTTCACCCCTATGGGTGCCTAACCCTTTATGCAAAGAGTGCAAAGAGTTAGCTGTATGCCTTAAGCCTAGCCAGCACTTGTGCCCATGCCTTAAGCCTAGCCAGCACTTGTGCCCCCTTGCCTTGATCCTAGCCAGCACTGCACTTGTGCCCAGGCCTTAAGCCTAGCCTGCACTTGTGCCCAGGCCTTAAGCCTAGCTTGCACTTGTGCCCAGGCCTTAAGCCTAGCTGGCACTTGTGCCCATGCCTTAAGCCTAGCCAGCACTTGTGCCCCCTGCCTTGATCCTAGCCAGCACTGCACTTGTGCCCCGGCCTTAAGCCTAGCCCGCACTTGTGCCCCGGCCTTAAGCCTAGCCCGCACTTGTGCCCCGGCCTTAAGCCTAGCCCGCACTTGTGCCCCGGCCTTAAGCCTAGCCCGCACTTGTGCCCCGGCCTTAAGCCTAGCCCGCACTTGTGCCCCGGCCTTAAGCCTAGCCCGCACTTGTGCCCCGGCCTTAAGCCTAGCCCGCACTTGTGCCCCGGCCTTAAGCCTAGCCCGCACTTGTGCCCAGGCCTTAAGCCTAGCCCGCACTTGTGCCCCCGGCCTTAAGCCTAGCCCGCACTTGTGCCCAGGCCTTATGCCTAGCCCGCACTTGTGCCCCCGGCCTTAAGCCTAGCCCGCACTTGTGCCCCCGGCCTTAAGCGTAGCCCGCACTTGTGCCCCCGGCCTTAAGCCTAGCCCGCACTTGTGCCCAGGCCTTAAGCCTAGCCCGCACTTGTGCCCAGGCCTTAAGCCTAGCCCGCACTAGTGCCCCGGCCTTAAGCCTAGCCCGCACTTGTGCCCAGGCCTTAAGCCTAGCCCGCACTTGTGCCCCGGCCTTAAGCCTAGCCCGCACTTGTGCCCCGGCCTTAAGCCTAGCCCGCACTTGTGCCCAGGCCTTAAGCCCAGCCCGCACTTGTGCCCCGGCCTTAAGCCTAGCCCGCACTTGTGCCCAGGCCTTAAGCCTAGCCCGCACTTGTGCCCCGGCCTTAAGCCTAGCCCGCACTTGTGCCCCGGCCTTAAGCCTAGCCCGCACTTGTGCCATGGACTTAAGCCTAGCCCGCACTTGTGCCATGGACTTAAGCCTAGCCCGCACTTGTGCCCCGGCCTTAAGCCTAGCCCGCACTTGTGCCATGGACTTAAGCCTAGCCCGCACTTGTGCCCCGGCCTTAAGCCTAGCCCGCACTTGTGCCCCGGCCATAAGCCTAGCCCGCACTTGTGCCCAGGCCTTAAGCCTAACCCGCACTTGTGCCCAGGCCTTTAGCCTAGCCCGCACTTGTGCCCCGGCCTTAAGCCTAGCCCGCACTTGTGGCCAGGCCTTAAGCCTAGCCCGCACTTGTGGCCAGGCCTTAAGCCTAGCCCGCACTTGTGCCCAGGCCTTAAGCCTAGCCCGCACTTGTGCCCCGGCCTTAAGCCTAGCCCGCACTTGTGCATCGGCCTTAAGCCTAGCCCGCACTTGTGCCCAGGCCTTAAGCCTAGCCCGCACTTGTGCCCAGGCCTTAAGCCTAGCCCGCACTTGTGCCCAGGCCTTAAGCCTAGCCCGCACTTGTGCCCAGGCCTTAAGCCTAGCCCGCACTTGTGCCCCCGGCCTTAAGCCTAGCCCGCACTTGTGCCCAGGCCTTATGCCTAGCCCGCACTTGTACCCCCGGCCTTAAGCCTAGCCCGCACTTGTGCCCCCGGCCTTAAGCGTAGCCCGCACTTGTGCCCAGGCCTTAAGCCTAGCCCGCACTTGTGACCAGGCCTTAAGCCTAGCCCGCACTTGTGCCCAGGCCTTAAGCCTAGCCCGCACTTGTGCCCAGGCCTTAAGCCTAGCCCGCACTAGTGCCCCGGCCTTAAGCCTAGCCCGCACTTGTGCCCAGGCCTTAAGCCTAGCCCGCACTTGTGCCCCGGCCTTAAGCCTAGCCCGCACTTGTGCCCAGGCCTTAAGCCCAGCCCGCACTTGTGCCCCGGCCTTAAGCCTAGCTCGCACTTGTGCCCCGGCCTTAAGCCTAGCCCGCACTTGTGCCCCGGCCTTAAGCCTAGCCCGCACTTGTGCCCCCGGCCTTAAGCCTAGCCCGCACTTGTGCCACGGACTTAAGCCAAGCCCGCACTTGTGCTCAGGCCTTAAGCCTAGCCCGCACTTGTGCCCAAGCCTTAAGCCTAGCCCGCACTTGTGCCCAGGCCTTAAGCCTAGCCCGCACTTTTGCCCAGGCCTTAAGCCTAGCCCGCACTTGTGCCCAGGCCTTAAGCCCAGCCCGCACTTGTGCCCAGGCCTTAAGCCTAGCCCGCACTTGTGACCAGGCCTTAAGCCTAGCCCGCACTTGTGCCCAGGCCTTAAGCCTAGCCCGCACTTGTGGCCAGG
This sequence comes from Ranitomeya imitator, assembly GCF_032444005.1. Lineage (NCBI taxonomy): Eukaryota > Metazoa > Chordata > Amphibia > Anura > Dendrobatidae > Ranitomeya > Ranitomeya imitator. Next base: position 200,262 of record NW_027193484.1, on the reverse strand, counting down.
CCTTAAGCCTAGCCCGCACTTGTGCCCAGGCCTTAAGCCTAGCCCGCACTTGTGCCCAGGCCTTAAGCCTAGCCCGCACTTGTGCCCCGGCCTTAAGCCTAGCCCGCACTTGTGCATCGGCCTTAAGCCTATCCCGCATTTGTGCCCAGGCCTTAAGCCTAGCCCGCACTTGTGCCCAGGCCTTAAGCCTAGCCCGCACTTGTGCCCAGGCCTTAAGCCTAGCCCGCACTTGTGCCCCCGGCCTTAAGCCTAGCCCGCACTTGTGCCCAGGCCTTATGCCTAGCCCGCACTTGTGCCCCCGGCCTTAAGCCTAGCCCGCACTTGTGCCCCCGGCCTTAAGCGTAGCCCGCACTTGTGCCCCCGGCCTTAAGCCTAGCCCGCACTTGTGCCCAGGCCTTAAGCCTAGCCCGCACTTGTGCCCAGGCCTTAAGCCTAGCCCGCACTAGTGCCCCGGCCTTAAGCCTAGCCCGCACTTGTGCCCAGGCCTTAAGCCTAGCCCGCACTTGTGCCCCGGCCTTAAGCCTAGCCCGCACTTGTGCCCAGGCCTTAAGCCCAGCCCGCACTTGTGCCCCGGCCTTAAGCCTAGCCCGCACTTGTGCCCAGGCCTTAAGCCTAGCCCGCACTTGTGCCCCGGCCTTAAGCCTAGCCCGCACTTGTGCCCCGGCCTTAAGCCTAGCCCGCACTTGTGCCATGGACTTAAGCCTAGCCCGCACTTGTGCCCCGGCCTTAAGCCTAGCCCGCACTTGTGCCATGGACTTAAGCCTAGCCCGCACTTGTGCCCCGGCCTTAAGCCTAGCCCGCACTTGTGCCCCGGCCATAAGCCTAGCCCGCACTTGTGCCCAGGCCTTAAGCCTAGCCCGCACTTGTGCCCAGGCCTTAAGCCTAGCCCGCACTTGTGCCCCGGCCTTAAGCCTAGCCCGCACTTGTGGCCAGGCCTTAAGCCTAGCCCGCACTTGTGGCCAGGCCTTAAGCCTAGCCCGCACTTGTGCCCAGGCCTTAAGCCTAGCCCGCACTTGTGCCCCGGCCTTAAGCCTAGCCCGCACTTGTGCATCGGCCTTAAGCCTAGCCCGCACTTGTGCCCAGGCCTTAAGCCTAGCCCGCACTTGTGCCCAGGCCTTAAGCCTAGCCCGCACTTGTGCCCAGGCCTTAAGCCTAGCCCGCACTTGTGCCCCCGGCCTTAAGCCTAGCCCGCACTTGTGCCCAGGCCTTATGCCTAGCCCGCACTTGTGCCCCCGGCCTTAAGCCTAGCCCGCACTTGTGCCCCCGGCCTTAAGCGTAGCCCGCACTTGTGCCCAGGCCTTAAGCCTAGCCCGCACTTGTGACCAGGCCTTAAGCCTAGCCCGCACTTGTGCCCAGGCCTTAAGCCTAGCCCGCACTTGTGGCCAGGCCTTAAGCCTAGCCCGCACTTGTGCCCAGGCCTTAAGCCTAGCCCGCACTTGTGCCCAGGCCTTAAGCCTAGCCCGCACTTGTGCCCCGGCCTTAAGCCTAGCCCGCACTTGTGCATCGGCCTTAAGCCTAGCCCGCATTTGTGCCCAGGCCTTAAGCCTAGCCCGCACTTGTGCCCAGGCCTTAAGCCTAGCCCGCACTTGTGCCCAGGCCTTAAGCCTAGCCCGCACTTGTGCCCCCGGCCTTAAGCCTAGCCCGCACTTGTGCCCAGGCCTTATGCCTAGCCCGCACTTGTGCCCCCGGCCTTAAGCCTAGCCCGCACTTGTGCCCCCGGCCTTAAGCGTAGCCCGCACTTGTGCCCCCGGCCTTAAGCCTAGCCCGCACTTGTGCCCAGGCCTTAAGCCTAGCCCGCACTTGTGCCCAGGCCTTAAGCCTAGCCCGCACTAGTGCCCCGGCCTTAAGCCTAGCCCGCACTTGTGCCCAGGCCTTAAGCCTAGCCCGCACTTGTGCCCCGGCCTTAAGCCTAGCCCGCACTTGTGCCCAGGCCTTAAGCCCAGCCCGCACTTGTGCCCCGGCCTTAAGCCTAGCCCGCACTTGTGCCCAGGCCTTAAGCCTAGCCCGCACTTGTGCCCCGGCCTTAAGCCTAGCCCGCACTTGTGCCCCGGCCTTAAGCCTAGCCCGCACTTGTGCCATGGACTTAAGCCTAGCCCGCACTTGTGCCCCGGCCTTAAGCCTAGCCCGCACTTGTGCCATGGACTTAAGCCTAGCCCGCACTTGTGCCCCGGCCTTAAGCCTAGCCCGCACTTGTGCCCCGGCCATAAGCCTAGCCCGCACTTGTGCCCAGGCCTTAAGCCTAACCCGCACTTGTGCCCAGGCCTTAAGCCTAGCCCGCACTTGTGCCCCGGCCTTAAGCCTAGCCCGCACTTGTGGCCAGGCCTTAAGCCTAGCCCGCACTTGTGGCCAGGCCTTAAGCCTAGCCCGCACTTGTGCCCAGGCCTTAAGCCTAGCCCACACTTGTGCCCAGGCCTTAAGCCTAGCCCGCACTTGTGCCCCCGGCCTTAAGCCTAGCCCGCACTTGTGCCCAGGCCTTATGCCTAGCCCGCACTTGTGCCCCTGGCCTTAAGCCTAGCCCGCACTTGTGCCCCCGGCCTTAAGCGTAGCCCGCACTTGTGCCCAGGCCTTAAGCCTAGCCCGCACTTGTGACCAGGCCTTAAGCCTAGCCCGCACTTGTGCCCAGGCCTTAAGCCTAGCCCGCACTTGTGCCCAGGCCTTAAGCCTAGCCCGCACTAGTGCCCCGGCCTTAAGCCTAGCCCGCACTTGTGCCCAGGCCTTAAGCCTAGCCCGCACTTGTGCCCCGGCCTTAAGCCTAGCCCGCACTTGTGCCCAGGCCTTAAGCCCAGCCCGCACTTGTGCCCCGGCCTTAAGCCTAGCTCGCACTTGTGCCCCGGCCTTAAGCCTAGCCCGCACTTGTGCCCCGGCCTTAAGCCTAGCCCGCACTTGTGCCCCCGGCCTTAAGCCTAGCCCGCACTTGTGCCACGGACTTAAGCCAAGCCCGCACTTGTGCTCAGGCCTTAAGCCTAGCCCGCACTTGTGCCCAAGCCTTAAGCCTAGCCCGCACTTGTGCCCAGGCCTTAAGCCTAGCCCGCACTTTTGCCCAGGCCTTAAGCCTAGCCCGCACTTGTGCCCAGGCCTTAAGCCCAGCCCGCACTTGTGCCCAGGCCTTAAGCCCAGCCCGCACTTGTGCCCAGGCCTTAAGCCCAGCCCGCACTTGTGCCCAGGCCTTAAGCCCAGCCCGCACTTGTGCCCAGGCCTTAAGCCCAGCCCGCACTTTTGAGCCCCTTGTATGCTTGTTTGTTTGTTTTTGTCTTCAGCTTCATGTTGGTTATGCACATAGGGCCAGCTTTATGCTCTTCGCTCTTGTCCCGTCTGAATGCACATGCACGACTGTAATTGGGGAAGAAGGCATTACCCATTTACGGAGGACAGACAAGAAGTGCCTGGTCGCTTGGAGCATGGGGTTATGGAGAGGCTCCGCACTGTACAACAAAGGATCTAGTCCTAAATGTCCAAGTACAGAGTAGAGGGGTGAAAGCTAGCTCTTCACCCCTATGGGTGCCTAACCCTTTATGCAAAGAGTGCAAAGAGTTAGCTGTATGCCTTAAGCCTAGCCAGCACTTGTGCCCATGCCTTAAGCCTAGCCAGCACTTGTGCCCCCTTGCCTTGATCCTAGCCAGCACTGCACTTGTGCCCAGGCCTTAAGCCTAGCCCGCACTTGTGCCCAGGCCTTAAGCCTAGCCCGCACTTGTGCCCCGGCCTTAAGCCTAGCCCGCACTTGTGCATCGGCCTTAAGCCTAGCCCGCACTTGTGCCCAGGCCTTAAGCCTAGCCCGCACTTGTGCCCAGGCCTTAAGCCTAGCCCGCACTTGTGCCCAGGCCTTAAGCCTAGCCCGCACTTGTGCCCCCGGCCTTAAGCCTAGCCCGCACTTGTGCCCAGGCCTTATGCCTAGCCCGCACTTGTGCCCCCGGCCTTAAGCCTAGCCCGCACTTGTGCCCCCGGCCTTAAGCGTAGCCCGCACTTGTGCCCAGGCCTTAAGCCTAGCCCGCACTTGTGACCAGGCCTTAAGCCTAGCCCGCACTTGTGCCCAGGCCTTAAGCCTAGCCCGCACTTGTGGCCAGGCCTTAAGCCTAGCCCGCACTTGTGCCCAGGCCTTAAGCCTAGCCCGCACTTGTGCCCAGGCCTTAAGCCTAGCCCGCACTTGTGCCCCGGCCTTAAGCCTAGCCCGCACTTGTGCATCGGCCTTAAGCCTAGCCCGCATTTGTGCCCAGGCCTTAAGCCTAGCCCGCACTTGTGCCCAGGCCTTAAGCCTAGCCCGCACTTGTGCCCAGGCCTTAAGCCTAGCCCGCACTTGTGCCCCCGGCCTTAAGCCTAGCCCGCACTTGTGCCCAGGCCTTATGCCTAGCCCGCACTTGTGCCCCCGGCCTTAAGCCTAGCCCGCACTTGTGCCCCCGGCCTTAAGCGTAGCCCGCACTTGTGCCCCCGGCCTTAAGCCTAGCCCGCACTTGTGCCCAGGCCTTAAGCCTAGCCCGCACTTGTGCCCAGGCCTTAAGCCTAGCCCGCACTAGTGCCCCGGCCTTAAGCCTAGCCCGCACTTGTGCCCAGGCCTTAAGCCTAGCCCGCACTTGTGCCCCGGCCTTAAGCCTAGCCCGCACTTGTGCCCAGGCCTTAAGCCCAGCCCGCACTTGTGCCCCGGCCTTAAGCCTAGCCCGCACTTGTGCCCAGGCCTTAAGCCTAGCCCGCACTTGTGCCCCGGCCTTAAGCCTAGCCCGCACTTGTGCCCCGGCCTTAAGCCTAGCCCGCACTTGTGCCATGGACTTAAGCCTAGCCCGCACTTGTGCCCCGGCCTTAAGCCTAGCCCGCACTTGTGCCATGGACTTAAGCCTAGCCCGCACTTGTGCCCCGGCCTTAAGCCTAGCCCGCACTTGTGCCCCGGCCATAAGCCTAGCCCGCACTTGTGCCCAGGCCTTAAGCCTAACCCGCACTTGTGCCCAGGCCTTAAGCCTAGCCCGCACTTGTGCCCCGGCCTTAAGCCTAGCCCGCACTTGTGCCCCCGGCCTTAAGCGTAGCCCGCACTTGTGCCCAGGCCTTAAGCCTAGCCCGCACTTGTGACCAGGCCTTAAGCCTAGCCCGCACTTGTGCCCAGGCCTTAAGCCTAGCCCGCACTTGTGCCCAGGCCTTAAGCCTAGCCCGCACTAGTGCCCCGGCCTTAAGCCTAGCCCGCACTTGTGCCCAGGCCTTAAGCCTAGCCCGCACTTGTGCCCCGGCCTTAAGCCTAGCCCGCACTTGTGCCCAGGCCTTAAGCCCAGCCCGCACTTGTGCCCCGGCCTTAAGCCTAGCTCGCACTTGTGCCCCGGCCTTAAGCCTAGCCCGCACTTGTGCCCCGGCCTTAAGCCTAGCCCGCACTTGTGCCCCCGGCCTTAAGCCTAGCCCGTACTTGTGCCACGGACTTAAGCCAAGCCCGCACTTGTGCTCAGGCCTTAAGCCTAGCCCGCACTTGTGCCCAAGCCTTAAGCCTAGCCCGCACTTGTGCCCAGGCCTTAAGCCTAGCCCGCACTTTTGCCCAGGCCTTAAGCCTAGCCCGCACTTGTGCCCAGGCCTTAAGCCCAGCCCGCACTTGTGCCCAGGCCTTAAGCCCAGCCCGCACTTGTGCCCAGGCCTTAAGCCCAGCCCGCACTTGTGCCCAGGCCTTAAGCCCAGCCCGCACTTGTGCCCAGGCCTTAAGCCCAGCCCGCACTTTTGAGCCCCTTGTATGCTTGTTTGTTTGTTTTTGTCTTCAGCTTCATGTTGGTTATGCACATAGGGCCAGCTTTATGCTCTTCGCTCTTGTCCCGTCTGAATGCACATGCACGACTGTAATTGGGGAAGAAGGCATTACCCATTTACGGAGGACAGACAAGAAGTGCCTGGTCGCTTGGAGCATGGGGTTATGGAGAGGCTCCGCACTGTACAACAAAGGATCTAGTCCTAAATGTCCAAGTACAGAGTAGAGGGGTGAAAGCTAGCTCTTCACCCCTATGGGTGCCTAACCCTTTATGCAAAGAGTGCAAAGAGTTAGCTGTATGCCTTAAGCCTAGCCAGCACTTGTGCCCATGCCTTAAGCCTAGCCAGCACTTGTGCCCCCTTGCCTTGATCCTAGCCAGCACTGCACTTGTGCCCAGGCCTTAAGCCTAGCCTGCACTTGTGCCCAGGCCTTAAGCCTAGCTTGCACTTGTGCCCAGGCCTTAAGCCTAGCTGGCACTTGTGCCCATGCCTTAAGCCTAGCCAGCACTTGTGCCCCCTGCCTTGATCCTAGCCAGCACTGCACTTGTGCCCCGGCCTTAAGCCTAGCCCGCACTTGTGCCCCGGCCTTAAGCCTAGCCCGCACTTGTGCCCCGGCCTTAAGCCTAGCCCGCACTTGTGCCCCGGCCTTAAGCCTAGCCCGCACTTGTGCCCCGGCCTTAAGCCTAGCCCGCACTTGTGCACCGGCCTTAAGCCTAGCCCGCACTTGTGCCCCGGCCTTAAGCCTAGCCCGCACTTGTGCCCCGGCCTTAAGCCTAGCCCGCACTTGTGCCCAGGCCTTAAGCCTAGCCCGCACTTGTGCCCCCGGCCTTAAGCCTAGCCCGCACTTGTGCCCAGGCCTTATGCCTAGCCCGCACTTGTGCCCCCGGCCTTAAGCCTAGCCCGCACTTGTGCCCCCGGCCTTAAGCGTAGCCCGCACTTGTGCCCCCGGCCTTAAGCCTAGCCCGCACTTGTGCCCAGGCCTTAAGCCTAGCCCGCACTTGTGCCCAGGCCTTAAGCCTAGCCCGCACTAGTGCCCCGGCCTTAAGCCTAGCCCGCACTTGTGCCCAGGCCTTAAGCCTAGCCCGCACTTGTGCCCCGGCCTTAAGCCTAGCCCGCACTTGTGCCCAGGCCTTAAGCCCAGCCCGCACTTGTGCCCCGGCCTTAAGCCTAGCCCGCACTTGTGCCCAGGCCTTAAGCCTAGCCCGCACTTGTGCCCCGGCCTTAAGCCTAGCCCGCACTTGTGCCCCGGCCTTAAGCCTAGCCCGCACTTGTGCCATGGACTTAAGCCTAGCCCGCACTTGTGCCATGGACTTAAGCCTAGCCCGCACTTGTGCCCCGGCCTTAAGCCTAGCCCGCACTTGTGCCATGGACTTAAGCCTAGCCCGCACTTGTGCCCCGGCCTTAAGCCTAGCCCGCACTTGTGCCCCGGCCATAAGCCTAGCCCGCACTTGTGCCCAGGCCTTAAGCCTAACCCGCACTTGTGCCCAGGCCTTTAGCCTAGCCCGCACTTGTGCCCCGGCCTTAAGCCTAGCCCGCACTTGTGGCCAGGCCTTAAGCCTAGCCCGCACTTGTGGCCAGGCCTTAAGCCTAGCCCGCACTTGTGCCCAGGCCTTAAGCCTAGCCCGCACTTGTGCCCCGGCCTTAAGCCTAGCCCGCACTTGTGCATCGGCCTTAAGCCTAGCCCGCACTTGTGCCCAGGCCTTAAGCCTAGCCCGCACTTGTGCCCAGGCCTTAAGCCTAGCCCGCACTTGTGCCCAGGCCTTAAGCCTAGCCCGCACTTGTGCCCAGGCCTTAAGCCTAGCCCGCACTTGTGCCCCCGGCCTTAAGCCTAGCCCGCACTTGTGCCCAGGCCTTATGCCTAGCCCGCACTTGTGCCCCCGGCCTTAAGCCTAGCCCGCACTTGTGCCCCCGGCCTTAAGCGTAGCCCGCACTTGTGCCCAGGCCTTAAGCCTAGCCCGCACTTGTGACCAGGCCTTAAGCCTAGCCCGCACTTGTGCCCAGGCCTTAAGCCTAGCCCGCACTTGTGCCCAGGCCTTAAGCCTAGCCCGCACTAGTGCCCCGGCCTTAAGCCTAGCCCGCACTTGTGCCCAGGCCTTAAGCCTAGCCCGCACTTGTGCCCCGGCCTTAAGCCTAGCCCGCACTTGTGCCCAGGCCTTAAGCCCAGCCCGCACTTGTGCCCCGGCCTTAAGCCTAGCTCGCACTTGTGCCCCGGCCTTAAGCCTAGCCCGCACTTGTGCCCCGGCCTTAAGCCTAGCCCGCACTTGTGCCCCCGGCCTTAAGCCTAGCCCGCACTTGTGCCACGGACTTAAGCCAAGCCCGCACTTGTGCTCAGGCCTTAAGCCTAGCCCGCACTTGTGCCCAAGCCTTAAGCCTAGCCCGCACTTGTGCCCAGGCCTTAAGCCTAGCCCGCACTTTTGCCCAGGCCTTAAGCCTAGCCCGCACTTGTGCCCAGGCCTTAAGCCCAGCCCGCACTTGTGCCCAGGCCTTAAGCCTAGCCCGCACTTGTGACCAGGCCTTAAGCCTAGCCCGCACTTGTGCCCAGGCCTTAAGCCTAGCCCGCACTTGTGGCCAGGCCTTAAGCCTAGCCCGCACTTGTGCCCAGGCCTTAAGCCTAGCCCGCACTTGTGCCCAGGCCTTAAGCCTAGCCCGCACTTGTGCCCCGGCCTTAAGCCTAGCCCGCACTTGTGCATCGGCCTTAAGCCTATCCCGCATTTGTGCCCAGGCCTTAAGCCTAGCCCGCACTTGTGCCCAGGCCTTAAGCCTAGCCCGCACTTGTGCCCAGGCCTTAAGCCTAGCCCGCACTTGTGCCCCCGGCCTTAAGCCTAGCCCGCACTTGTGCCCAGGCCTTATGCCTAGCCCGCACTTGTGCCCCCGGCCTTAAGCCTAGCCCGCACTTGTGCCCCCGGCCTTAAGCGTAGCCCGCACTTGTGCCCCCGGCCTTAAGCCTAGCCCGCACTTGTGCCCAGGCCTTAAGCCTAGCCCGCACTTGTGCCCAGGCCTTAAGCCTAGCCCGCACTAGTGCCCCGGCCTTAAGCCTAGCCCGCACTTGTGCCCAGGCCTTAAGCCTAGCCCGCACTTGTGCCCCGGCCTTAAGCCTAGCCCGCACTTGTGCCCAGGCCTTAAGCCCAGCCCGCACTTGTGCCCCGGCCTTAAGCCTAGCCCGCACTTGTGCCCAGGCCTTAAGCCTAGCCCGCACTTGTGCCCCGGCCTTAAGCCTAGCCCGCACTTGTGCCCCGGCCTTAAGCCTAGCCCGCACTTGTGCCATGGACTTAAGCCTAGCCCGCACTTGTGCCCCGGCCTTAAGCCTAGCCCGCACTTGTGCCATGGACTTAAGCCTAGCCCGCACTTGTGCCCCGGCCTTAAGCCTAGCCCGCACTTGTGCCCCGGCCATAAGCCTAGCCCGCACTTGTGCCCAGGCCTTAAGCCTAGCCCGCACTTGTGCCCAGGCCTTAAGCCTAGCCCGCACTTGTGCCCCGGCCTTAAGCCTAGCCCGCACTTGTGGCCAGGCCTTAAGCCTAGCCCGCACTTGTGGCCAGGCCTTAAGCCTAGCCCGCACTTGTGCCCAGGCCTTAAGCCTAGCCCGCACTTGTGCCCCGGCCTTAAGCCTAGCCCGCACTTGTGCATCGGCCTTAAGCCTAGCCCGCACTTGTGCCCAGGCCTTAAGCCTAGCCCGCACTTGTGCCCAGGCCTTAAGCCTAGCCCGCACTTGTGCCCAGGCCTTAAGCCTAGCCCGCACTTGTGCCCCCGGCCTTAAGCCTAGCCCGCACTTGTGCCCAGGCCTTATGCCTAGCCCGCACTTGTGCCCCCGGCCTTAAGCCTAGCCCGCACTTGTGCCCCCGGCCTTAAGCGTAGCCCGCACTTGTGCCCAGGCCTTAAGCCTAGCCCGCACTTGTGACCAGGCCTTAAGCCTAGCCCGCACTTGTGCCCAGGCCTTAAGCCTAGCCCGCACTTGTGGCCAGGCCTTAAGCCTAGCCCGCACTTGTGCCCAGGCCTTAAGCCTAGCCCGCACTTGTGCCCAGGCCTTAAGCCTAGCCCGCACTTGTGCCCCGGCCTTAAGCCTAGCCCGCACTTGTGCATCGGCCTTAAGCCTAGCCCGCATTTGTGCCCAGGCCTTAAGCCTAGCCCGCACTTGTGCCCAGGCCTTAAGCCTAGCCCGCACTTGTGCCCAGGCCTTAAGCCTAGCCCGCACTTGTGCCCCCGGCCTTAAGCCTAGCCCGCACTTGTGCCCAGGCCTTATGCCTAGCCCGCACTTGTGCCCCCGGCCTTAAGCCTAGCCCGCACTTGTGCCCCCGGCCTTAAGCGTAGCCCGCACTTGTGCCCCCGGCCTTAAGCCTAGCCCGCACTTGTGCCCAGGCCTTAAGCCTAGCTGGCACTTGTGCCCATGCCTTAAGCCTAGCCAGCACTTGTGCCCCCTGCCTTGATCCTAGCCAGCACTGCACTTGTGCCCCGGCCTTAAGCCTAGCCCGCACTTGTGCCCCGGCCTTAAGCCTAGCCCGCACTTGTGCCCCGGCCTTAAGCCTAGCCCGCACTTGTGCCCAGGCCTTATGCCTAGCCCGCACTTGTGCCCAGGCCTTAAGCCTAGCTTGCACTTGTGCCCAGGCCTTAAGCCTAGCTGGCACTTGTGCCCATGCCTTAAGCCTAGCCAGCACTTGTGCCCCCTGCCTTGATCCTAGCCAGCACTGCACTTGTGCCCCGGCCTTAAGCCTAGCCCGCACTTGTGCCCCGGCCTTAAGCCTAGCCCGCACTTGTGCCCCGGCCTTAAGCCTAGCCCGCACTTGTGCCCCGGCCTTAAGCCTAGCCCGCACTTGTGCCCCGGCCTTAAGCCTAGCCCGCACTTGTGCCCCGGCCTTAAGCCTAGCCCGCACTTGTGCCCCGGCCTTAAGCCTAGCCCGCACTTGTGCCCCGGCCTTAAGCCTAGCCCGCACTTGTGCCCAGGCCTTAAGCCTAGCCCGCACTTGTGCCCAGGCCTTAAGCCTAGCCCGCACTTGTGCCCCCGGCCTTAAGCCTAGCCCGCACTTGTGCCCAGGCCTTATGCCTAGCCCGCACTTGTGCCCCCGGCCTTAAGCCTAGCCCGCACTTGTGCCCCCGGCCTTAAGCGTAGCCCGCACTTGTGCCCCCGGCCTTAAGCCTAGCCCGCACTTGTGCCCAGGCCTTAAGCCTAGCCCGCACTTGTGCCCAGGCCTTAAGCCTAGCCCGCACTAGTGCCCCGGCCTTAAGCCTAGCCCGCACTTGTGCCCAGGCCTTAAGCCTAGCCCGCACTTGTGCCCCGGCCTTAAGCCTAGCCCGCACTTGTGCCCAGGCCTTAAGCCCAGCCCGCACTTGTGCCCCGGCCTTAAGCCTAGCCCGCACTTGTGCCCAGGCCTTAAGCCTAGCCCGCACTTGTGCCCCGGCCTTAAGCCTAGCCCGCACTTGTGCCCCGGCCTTAAGCCTAGCCCGCACTTGTGCCATGGACTTAAGCCTAGCCCGCACTTGTGCCATGGACTTAAGCCTAGCCCGCACTTGTGCCCCGGCCTTAAGCCTAGCCCGCACTTGTGCCATGGACTTAAGCCTAGCCCGCACTTGTGCCCCGGCCTTAAGCCTAGCCCGCACTTGTGCCCCGGCCATAAGCCTAGCCCGCACTTGTGCCCAGGCCTTAAGCCTAACCCGCACTTGTGCCCAGGCCTTTAGCCTAGCCCGCACTTGTGCCCCGGCCTTAAGCCTAGCCCGCACTTGTGGCCAGGCCTTAAGCCTAGCCCGCACTTGTGGCCAGGCCTTAAGCCTAGCCCGCACTTGTGCCCAGGCCTTAAGCCTAGCCCGCACTTGTGCCCCGGCCTTAAGCCTAGCCCGCACTTGTGCATCGGCCTTAAGCCTAGCCCGCACTTGTGCCCAGGCCTTAAGCCTAGCCCGCACTTGTGCCCAGGCCTTAAGCCTAGCCCGCACTTGTGCCCAGGCCTTAAGCCTAGCCCGCACTTGTGCCCAGGCCTTAAGCCTAGCCCGCACTTGTGCCCCCGGCCTTAAGCCTAGCCCGCACTTGTGCCCAGGCCTTATGCCTAGCCCGCACTTGTGCCCCCGGCCTTAAGCCTAGCCCGCACTTGTGCCCCCGGCCTTAAGCGTAGCCCGCACTTGTGCCCAGGCCTTAAGCCTAGCCCGCACTTGTGACCAGGCCTTAAGCCTAGCCCGCACATGTGCCCAGGCCTTAAGCCTAGCCCGCACTTGTGCCCAGGCCTTAAGCCTAGCCCGCACTAGTGCCCCGGCCTTAAGCCTAGCCCGCACTTGTGCCCAGGCCTTAAGCCTAGCCCGCACTTGTGCCCCGGCCTTAAGCCTAGCCCGCACTTGTGCCCAGGCCTTAAGCCCAGCCCGCACTTGTGCCCCGGCCTTAAGCCTAGCTCGCACTTGTGCCCCGGCCTTAAGCCTAGCCCGCACTTGTGCCCCGGCCTTAAGCCTAGCCCGCACTTGTGCCCCCGGCCTTAAGCCTAGCCCGCACTTGTGCCACGGACTTAAGCCAAGCCCGCACTTGTGCTCAGGCCTTAAGCCTAGCCCGCACTTGTGCCCAAGCCTTAAGCCTAGCCCGCACTTGTGCCCAGGCCTTAAGCCTAGCCCGCACTTTTGCCCAGGCCTTAAGCCTAGCCCGCACTTGTGCCCAGGCCTTAAGCCCAGCCCGCACTTGTGCCCAGGCCTTAAGCCTAGCCCGCACTTGTGACCAGGCCTTAAGCCTAGCCCGCACTTGTGCCCAGGCCTTAAGCCTAGCCCGCACTTGTGGCCAGGCCTTAAGCCTAGCCCGCACTTGTGCCCAGGCCTTAAGCCTAGCCCGCACTTGTGCCCCCGGCCTTAAGCCTAGCCCGCACTTGTGCCCAGGCCTTATGCCTAGCCCGCACTTGTGCCCCCGGCCTTAAGCCTAGCCCGCACTTGTGCCCCCGGCCTTAAGCGTAGCCCGCACTTGTGCCCCCGGCCTTAAGCCTAGCCCGCACTTGTGCCCAGGCCTTAAGCCTAGCCCGCACTTGTGCCCAGGCCTTAAGCCTAGCCCGCACTAGTGCCCCGGCCTTAAGCCTAGCCCGCACTTGTGCCCAGGCCTTAAGCCTAGCCCGCACTTGTGCCCCGGCCTTAAGCCTAGCCCGCACTTGTGCATCGGCCTTAAGCCTATCCCGCATTTGTGCCCAGGCCTTAAGCCTAGCCCGCACTTGTGCCCAGGCCTTAAGCCTAGCCCGCACTTGTGCCCAGGCCTTAAGCCTAGCCCGCACTTGTGCCCCCGGCCTTAAGCCTAGCCCGCACTTGTGCCCAGGCCTTATGCCTAGCCCGCACTTGTGCCCCCGGCCTTAAGCCTAGCCCGCACTTGTGCCCCCGGCCTTAAGCGTAGCCCGCACTTGTGCCCCCGGCCTTAAGCCTAGCCCGCACTTGTGCCCAGGCCTTAAGCCTAGCCCGCACTTGTGCCCAGGCCTTAAGCCTAGCCCGCACTAGTGCCCCGGCCTTAAGCCTAGCCCGCACTTGTGCCCAGGCCTTAAGCCTAGCCCGCACTTGTGCCCCGGCCTTAAGCCTAGCCCGCACTTGTGCCCAGGCCTTAAGCCCAGCCCGCACTTGTGCCCCGGCCTTAAGCCTAGCCCGCACTTGTGCCCAGGCCTTAAGCCTAGCCCGCACTTGTGCCCCGGCCTTAAGCCTAGCCCGCACTTGTGCCCCGGCCTTAAGCCTAGCCCGCACTTGTGCCATGGACTTAAGCCTAGCCCGCACTTGTGCCCCGGCCTTAAGCCTAGCCCGCACTTGTGCCATGGACTTAAGCCTAGCCCGCACTTGTGCCCCGGCCTTAAGCCTAGCCCGCACTTGTGCCCCGGCCATAAGCCTAGCCCGCACTTGTGCCCAGGCCTTAAGCCTAGCCCGCACTTGTGCCCAGGCCTTAAGCCTAGCCCGCACTTGTGCCCCGGCCTTAAGCCTAGCCCGCACTTGTGGCCAGGCCTTAAGCCTAGCCCGCACTTGTGGCCAGGCCTTAAGCCTAGCCCGCACTTGTGCCCAGGCCTTAAGCCTAGCCCGCACTTGTGCCCCGGCCTTAAGCCTAGCCCGCACTTGTGCATCGGCCTTAAGCCTAGCCCGCACTTGTGCCCAGGCCTTAAGCCTAGCCCGCACTTGTGCCCAGGCCTTAAGCCTAGCCCGCACTTGTGCCCAGGCCTTAAGCCTAGCCCGCACTTGTGCCCCCGGCCTTAAGCCTAGCCCGCACTTGTGCCCAGGCCTTATGCCTAGCCCGCACTTGTGCCCCCGGCCTTAAGCCTAGCCCGCACTTGTGCCCCCGGCCTTAAGCGTAGCCCGCACTTGTGCCCAGGCCTTAAGCCTAGCCCGCACTTGTGACCAGGCCTTAAGCCTAGCCCGCACTTGTGCCCAGGCCTTAAGCCTAGCCCGCACTTGTGGCCAGGCCTTAAGCCTAGCCCGCACTTGTGCCCAGGCCTTAAGCCTAGCCCGCACTTGTGCCCAGGCCTTAAGCCTAGCCCGCACTTGTGCCCCGGCCTTAAGCCTAGCCCGCACTTGTGCATCGGCCTTAAGCCTAGCCCGCATTTGTGCCCAGGCCTTAAGCCTAGCCCGCACTTGTGCCCAGGCCTTAAGCCTAGCCCGCACTTGTGCCCAGGCCTTAAGCCTAGCCCGCACTTGTGCCCCCGGCCTTAAGCCTAGCCCGCACTTGTGCCCAGGCCTTATGCCTAGCCCGCACTTGTGCCCCCGGCCTTAAGCCTAGCCCGCACTTGTGCCCCCGGCCTTAAGCGTAGCCCGCACTTGTGCCCCCGGCCTTAAGCCTAGCCCGCACTTGTGCCCAGGCCTTAAGCCTAGCCCGCACTTGTGCCCAGGCCTTAAGCCTAGCCCGCACTAGTGCCCCGGCCTTAAGCCTAGCCCGCACTTGTGCCCAGGCCTTAAGCCTAGCCCGCACTTGTGCCCCGGCCTTAAGCCTAGCCCGCACTTGTGCCCAGGCCTTAAGCCCAGCCCGCACTTGTGCCCCGGCCTTAAGCCTAGCCCGCACTTGTGCCCAGGCCTTAAGCCTAGCCCGCACTTGTGCCCCGGCCTTAAGCCTAGCCCGCACTTGTGCCCCGGCCTTAAGCCTAGCCCGCACTTGTGCCATGGACTTAAGCCTAGCCCGCACTTGTGCCCCGGCCTTAAGCCTAGCCCGCACTTGTGCCATGGACTTAAGCCTAGCCCGCACTTGTGCCCCGGCCTTAAGCCTAGCCCGCACTTGTGCCCCGGCCATAAGCCTAGCCCGCACTTGTGCCCAGGCCTTAAGCCTAACCCGCACTTGTGCCCAGGCCTTAAGCCTAGCCCGCACTTGTGCCCCGGCCTTAAGCCTAGCCCGCACTTGTGGCCAGGCCTTAAGCCTAGCCCGCACTTGTGGCCAGGCCTTAAGCCTAGCCCGCACTTGTGCCCAGGCCTTAAGCCTAGCCCACACTTGTGCCCAGGCCTTAAGCCTAGCCCGCACTTGTGCCCCCGGCCTTAAGCCTAGCCCGCACTTGTGCCCAGGCCTTATGCCTAGCCCGCACTTGTGCCCCTGGCCTTAAGCCTAGCCCGCACTTGTGCCCCCGGCCTTAAGCGTAGCCCGCACTTGTGCCCAGGCCTTAAGCCTAGCCCGCACTTGTGACCAGGCCTTAAGCCTAGCCCGCACTTGTGCCCAGGCCTTAAGCCTAGCCCGCACTTGTGCCCAGGCCTTAAGCCTAGCCCGCACTAGTGCCCCGGCCTTAAGCCTAGCCCGCACTTGTGCCCAGGCCTTAAGCCTAGCCCGCACTTGTGCCCCGGCCTTAAGCCTAGCCCGCACTTGTGCCCAGGCCTTAAGCCCAGCCCGCACTTGTGCCCCGGCCTTAAGCCTAGCTCGCACTTGTGCCCCGGCCTTAAGCCTAGCCCGCACTTGTGCCCCGGCCTTAAGCCTAGCCCGCACTTGTGCCCCCGGCCTTAAGCCTAGCCCGCACTTGTGCCACGGACTTAAGCCAAGCCCGCACTTGTGCTCAGGCCTTAAGCCTAGCCCGCACTTGTGCCCAAGCCTTAAGCCTAGCCCGCACTTGTGCCCAGGCCTTAAGCCTAGCCCGCACTTTTGCCCAGGCCTTAAGCCTAGCCCGCACTTGTGCCCAGGCCTTAAGCCCAGCCCGCACTTGTGCCCAGGCCTTAAGCCCAGCCCGCACTTGTGCCCAGGCCTTAAGCCCAGCCCGCACTTGTGCCCAGGCCTTAAGCCCAGCCCGCACTTGTGCCCAGGCCTTAAGCCCAGCCCGCACTTTTGAGCCCCTTGTATGCTTGTTTGTTTGTTTTTGTCTTCAGCTTCATGTTGGTTATGCACATAGGGCCAGCTTTATGCTCTTCGCTCTTGTCCCGTCTGAATGCACATGCACGACTGTAATTGGGGAAGAAGGCATTACCCATTTACGGAGGACAGACAAGAAGTGCCTGGTCGCTTGGAGCATGGGGTTATGGAGAGGCTCCGCACTGTACAACAAAGGATCTAGTCCTAAATGTCCAAGTACAGAGTAGAGGGGTGAAAGCTAGCTCTTCACCCCTATGGGTGCCTAACCCTTTATGCAAAGAGTGCAAAGAGTTAGCTGTATGCCTTAAGCCTAGCCAGCACTTGTGCCCATGCCTTAAGCCTAGCCAGCACTTGTGCCCCCTTGCCTTGATCCTAGCCAGCACTGCACTTGTGCCCAGGCCTTAAGCCTAGCCCGCACTTGTGCCCAGGCCTTAAGCCTAGCCCGCACTTGTGCCCCGGCCTTAAGCCTAGCCCGCACTTGTGCATCGGCCTTAAGCCTAGCCCGCACTTGTGCCCAGGCCTTAAGCCTAGCCCGCACTTGTGCCCAGGCCTTAAGCCTAGCCCGCACTTGTGCCCAGGCCTTAAGCCTAGCCCGCACTTGTGCCCCCGGCCTTAAGCCTAGCCCGCACTTGTGCCCAGGCCTTATGCCTAGCCCGCACTTGTGCCCCCGGCCTTAAGCCTAGCCCGCACTTGTGCCCCCGGCCTTAAGCGTAGCCCGCACTTGTGCCCAGGCCTTAAGCCTAGCCCGCACTTGTGACCAGGCCTTAAGCCTAGCCCGCACTTGTGCCCAGGCCTTAAGCCTAGCCCGCACTTGTGGCCAGGCCTTAAGCCTAGCCCGCACTTGTGCCCAGGCCTTAAGCCTAGCCCGCACTTGTGCCCAGGCCTTAAGCCTAGCCCGCACTTGTGCCCCGGCCTTAAGCCTAGCCCGCACTTGTGCATCGGCCTTAAGCCTAGCCCGCATTTGTGCCCAGGCCTTAAGCCTAGCCCGCACTTGTGCCCAGGCCTTAAGCCTAGCCCGCACTTGTGCCCAGGCCTTAAGCCTAGCCCGCACTTGTGCCCCCGGCCTTAAGCCTAGCCCGCACTTGTGCCCAGGCCTTATGCCTAGCCCGCACTTGTGCCCCCGGCCTTAAGCCTAGCCCGCACTTGTGCCCCCGGCCTTAAGCGTAGCCCGCACTTGTGCCCCCGGCCTTAAGCCTAGCCCGCACTTGTGCCCAGGCCTTAAGCCTAGCCCGCACTTGTGCCCAGGCCTTAAGCCTAGCCCGCACTAGTGCCCCGGCCTTAAGCCTAGCCCGCACTTGTGCCCAGGCCTTAAGCCTAGCCCGCACTTGTGCCCCGGCCTTAAGCCTAGCCCGCACTTGTGCCCAGGCCTTAAGCCCAGCCCGCACTTGTGCCCCGGCCTTAAGCCTAGCCCGCACTTGTGCCCAGGCCTTAAGCCTAGCCCGCACTTGTGCCCCGGCCTTAAGCCTAGCCCGCACTTGTGCCCCGGCCTTAAGCCTAGCCCGCACTTGTGCCATGGACTTAAGCCTAGCCCGCACTTGTGCCCCGGCCTTAAGCCTAGCCCGCACTTGTGCCATGGACTTAAGCCTAGCCCGCACTTGTGCCCCGGCCTTAAGCCTAGCCCGCACTTGTGCCCCGGCCATAAGCCTAGCCCGCACTTGTGCCCAGGCCTTAAGCCTAACCCGCACTTGTGCCCAGGCCTTAAGCCTAGCCCGCACTTGTGCCCCGGCCTTAAGCCTAGCCCGCACTTGTGCCCCCGGCCTTAAGCGTAGCCCGCACTTGTGCCCAGGCCTTAAGCCTAGCCCGCACTTGTGACCAGGCCTTAAGCCTAGCCCGCACTTGTGCCCAGGCCTTAAGCCTAGCCCGCACTTGTGCCCAGGCCTTAAGCCTAGCCCGCACTAGTGCCCCGGTCTTAAGCCTAGCCCGCACTTGTGCCCAGGCCTTAAGCCTAGCCCGCACTTGTGCCCCGGCCTTAAGCCTAGCCCGCACTTGTGCCCAGGCCTTAAGCCCAGCCCGCACTTGTGCCCCGGCCTTAAGCCTAGCTCGCACTTGTGCCCCGGCCTTAAGCCTAGCCCGCACTTGTGCCCCGGCCTTAAGCCTAGCCCGCACTTGTGCCCCCGGCCTTAAGCCTAGCCCGTACTTGTGCCACGGACTTAAGCCAAGCCCGCACTTGTGCTCAGGCCTTAAGCCTAGCCCGCACTTGTGCCCAAGCCTTAAGCCTAGCCCGCACTTGTGCCCAGGCCTTAAGCCTAGCCCGCACTTTTGCCCAGGCCTTAAGCCTAGCCCGCACTTGTGCCCAGGCCTTAAGCCCAGCCCGCACTTGTGCCCAGGCCTTAAGCCCAGCCCGCACTTGTGCCCAGGCCTTAAGCCCAGCCCGCACTTGTGCCCAGGCCTTAAGCCCAGCCCGCACTTGTGCCCAGGCCTTAAGCCCAGCCCGCACTTTTGAGCCCCTTGTATGCTTGTTTGTTTGTTTTTGTCTTCAGCTTCATGTTGGTTATGCACATAGGGCCAGCTTTATGCTCTTCGCTCTTGTCCCGTCTGAATGCACATGCACGACTGTAATTGGGGAAGAAGGCATTACCCATTTACGGAGGACAGACAAGAAGTGCCTGGTCGCTTGGAGCATGGGGTTATGGAGAGGCTCCGCACTGTACAACAAAGGATCTAGTCCTAAATGTCCAAGTACAGAGTAGAGGGGTGAAAGCTAGCTCTTCACCCCTATGGGTGCCTAACCCTTTATGCAAAGAGTGCAAAGAGTTAGCTGTATGCCTTAAGCCTAGCCAGCACTTGTGCCCATGCCTTAAGCCTAGCCAGCACTTGTGCCCCCTTGCCTTGATCCTAGCCAGCACTGCACTTGTGCCCAGGCCTTAAGCCTAGCCTGCACTTGTGCCCAGGCCTTAAGCCTAGCTTGCACTTGTGCCCAGGCCTTAAGCCTAGCTGGCACTTGTGCCCATGCCTTAAGCCTAGCCAGCACTTGTGCCCCCTGCCTTGATCCTAGCCAGCACTGCACTTGTGCCCCGGCCTTAAGCCTAGCCCGCACTTGTGCCCCGGCCTTAAGCCTAGCCCGCACTTGTGCCCCGGCCTTAAGCCTAGCCCGCACTTGTGCCCCGGCCTTAAGCCTAGCCCGCACTTGTGCCCCGGCCTTAAGCCTAGCCCGCACTTGTGCCCCGGCCTTAAGCCTAGCCCGCACTTGTGCCCCGGCCTTAAGCCTAGCCCGCACTTGTGCCCCGGCCTTAAGCCTAGCCCGCACTTGTGCCCAGGCCTTAAGCCTAGCCCGCACTTGTGCCCCCGGCCTTAAGCCTAGCCCGCACTTGTGCCCAGGCCTTATGCCTAGCCCGCACTTGTGCCCCCGGCCTTAAGCCTAGCCCGCACTTGTGCCCCCGGCCTTAAGCGTAGCCCGCACTTGTGCCCCCGGCCTTAAGCCTAGCCCGCACTTGTGCCCAGGCCTTAAGCCTAGCCCGCACTTGTGCCCAGGCCTTAAGCCTAGCCCGCACTAGTGCCCCGGCCTTAAGCCTAGCCCGCACTTGTGCCCAGGCCTTAAGCCTAGCCCGCACTTGTGCCCCGGCCTTAAGCCTAGCCCGCACTTGTGCCCAGGCCTTAAGCCCAGCCCGCACTTGTGCCCCGGCCTTAAGCCTAGCCCGCACTTGTGCCCAGGCCTTAAGCCTAGCCCGCACTTGTGCCCCGGCCTTAAGCCTAGCCCGCACTTGTGCCCCGGCCTTAAGCCTAGCCCGCACTTGTGCCATGGACTTAAGCCTAGCCCGCACTTGTGCCATGGACTTAAGCCTAGCCCGCACTTGTGCCCCGGCCTTAAGCCTAGCCCGCACTTGTGCCATGGACTTAAGCCTAGCCCGCACTTGTGCCCCGGCCTTAAGCCTAGCCCGCACTTGTGCCCCGGCCATAAGCCTAGCCCGCACTTGTGCCCAGGCCTTAAGCCTAACCCGCACTTGTGCCCAGGCCTTTAGCCTAGCCCGCACTTGTGCCCCGGCCTTAAGCCTAGCCCGCACTTGTGGCCAGGCCTTAAGCCTAGCCCGCACTTGTGGCCAGGCCTTAAGCCTAGCCCGCACTTGTGCCCAGGCCTTAAGCCTAGCCCGCACTTGTGCCCCGGCCTTAAGCCTAGCCCGCACTTGTGCATCGGCCTTAAGCCTAGCCCGCACTTGTGCCCAGGCCTTAAGCCTAGCCCGCACTTGTGCCCAGGCCTTAAGCCTAGCCCGCACTTGTGCCCAGGCCTTAAGCCTAGCCCGCACTTGTGCCCAGGCCTTAAGCCTAGCCCGCACTTGTGCCCCCGGCCTTAAGCCTAGCCCGCACTTGTGCCCAGGCCTTATGCCTAGCCCGCACTTGTGCCCCCGGCCTTAAGCCTAGCCCGCACTTGTGCCCCCGGCCTTAAGCGTAGCCCGCACTTGTGCCCAGGCCTTAAGCCTAGCCCGCACTTGTGACCAGGCCTTAAGCCTAGCCCGCACTTGTGCCCAGGCCTTAAGCCTAGCCCGCACTTGTGCCCAGGCCTTAAGCCTAGCCCGCACTAGTGCCCCGGCCTTAAGCCTAGCCCGCACTTGTGCCCAGGCCTTAAGCCTAGCCCGCACTTGTGCCCCGGCCTTAAGCCTAGCCCGCACTTGTGCCCAGGCCTTAAGCCCAGCCCGCACTTGTGCCCCGGCCTTAAGCCTAGCTCGCACTTGTGCCCCGGCCTTAAGCCTAGCCCGCACTTGTGCCCCGGCCTTAAGCCTAGCCCGCACTTGTGCCCCCGGCCTTAAGCCTAGCCCGCACTTGTGCCACGGACTTAAGCCAAGCCCGCACTTGTGCTCAGGCCTTAAGCCTAGCCCGCACTTGTGCCCAAGCCTTAAGCCTAGCCCGCACTTGTGCCCAGGCCTTAAGCCTAGCCCGCACTTTTGCCCAGGCCTTAAGCCTAGCCCGCACTTGTGCCCAGGCCTTAAGCCCAGCCCGCACTTGTGCCCAGGCCTTAAGCCTAGCCCGCACTTGTGACCAGGCCTTAAGCCTAGCCCGCACTTGTGCCCAGGCCTTAAGCCTAGCCCGCACTTGTGGCCAGGCCTTAAGCCTAGCCCGCACTTGTGCCCAGGCCTTAAGCCTAGCCCGCACTTGTGCCCAGGCCTTAAGCCTAGCCCGCACTTGTGCCCCGGCCTTAAGCCTAGCCCGCACTTGTGCATCGGCCTTAAGCCTATCCCGCATTTGTGCCCAGGCCTTAAGCCTAGCCCGCACTTGTGCCCAGGCCTTAAGCCTAGCCCGCACTTGTGCCCAGGCCTTAAGCCTAGCCCGCACTTGTGCCCCCGGCCTTAAGCCTAGCCCGCACTTGTGCCCAGGCCTTATGCCTAGCCCGCACTTGTGCCCCCGGCCTTAAGCCTAGCCCGCACTTGTGCCCCCGGCCTTAAGCGTAGCCCGCACTTGTGCCCCCGGCCTTAAGCCTAGCCCGCACTTGTGCCCAGGCCTTAAGCCTAGCCCGCACTTGTGCCCAGGCCTTAAGCCTAGCCCGCACTAGTGCCCCGGCCTTAAGCCTAGCCCGCACTTGTGCCCAGGCCTTAAGCCTAGCCCGCACTTGTGCCCCGGCCTTAAGCCTAGCCCGCACTTGTGCCCAGGCCTTAAGCCCAGCCCGCACTTGTGCCCCGGCCTTAAGCCTAGCCCGCACTTGTGCCCAGGCCTTAAGCCTAGCCCGCACTTGTGCCCCGGCCTTAAGCCTAGCCCGCACTTGTGCCCCGGCCTTAAGCCTAGCCCGCACTTGTGCCATGGACTTAAGCCTAGCCCGCACTTGTGCCCCGGCCTTAAGCCTAGCCCGCACTTGTGCCATGGACTTAAGCCTAGCCCGCACTTGTGCCCCGGCCTTAAGCCTAGCCCGCACTTGTGCCCCGGCCATAAGCCTAGCCCGCACTTGTGCCCAGGCCTTAAGCCTAGCCCGCACTTGTGCCCAGGCCTTAAGCCTAGCCCGCACTTGTGCCCCGGCCTTAAGCCTAGCCCGCACTTGTGGCCAGGCCTTAAGCCTAGCCCGCACTTGTGGCCAGGCCTTAAGCCTAGCCCGCACTTGTGCCCAGGCCTTAAGCCTAGCCCGCACTTGTGCCCCGGCCTTAAGCCTAGCCCGCACTTGTGCATCGGCCTTAAGCCTAGCCCGCACTTGTGCCCAGGCCTTAAGCCTAGCCCGCACTTGTGCCCAGGCCTTAAGCCTAGCCCGCACTTGTGCCCAGGCCTTAAGCCTAGCCCGCACTTGTGCCCCCGGCCTTAAGCCTAGCCCGCACTTGTGCCCAGGCCTTATGCCTAGCCCGCACTTGTGCCCCCGGCCTTAAGCCTAGCCCGCACTTGTGCCCCCGGCCTTAAGCGTAGCCCGCACTTGTGCCCAGGCCTTAAGCCTAGCCCGCACTTGTGACCAGGCCTTAAGCCTAGCCCGCACTTGTGCCCAGGCCTTAAGCCTAGCCCGCACTTGTGGCCAGGCCTTAAGCCTAGCCCGCACTTGTGCCCAGGCCTTAAGCCTAGCCCGCACTTGTGCCCAGGCCTTAAGCCTAGCCCGCACTTGTGCCCCGGCCTTAAGCCTAGCCCGCACTTGTGCATCGGCCTTAAGCCTAGCCCGCATTTGTGCCCAGGCCTTAAGCCTAGCCCGCACTTGTGCCCAGGCCTTAAGCCTAGCCCGCACTTGTGCCCAGGCCTTAAGCCTAGCCCGCACTTGTGCCCCCGGCCTTAAGCCTAGCCCGCACTTGTGCCCAGGCCTTATGCCTAGCCCGCACTTGTGCCCCCGGCCTTAAGCCTAGCCCGCACTTGTGCCCCCGGCCTTAAGCGTAGCCCGCACTTGTGCCCCCGGCCTTAAGCCTAGCCCGCACTTGTGCCCAGGCCTTAAGCCTAGCCCGCACTTGTGCCCAGGCCTTAAGCCTAGCCCGCACTAGTGCCCCGGCCTTAAGCCTAGCCCGCACTTGTGCCCAGGCCTTAAGCCTAGCCCGCACTTGTGCCCCGGCCTTAAGCCTAGCCCGCACTTGTGCCCAGGCCTTAAGCCCAGCCCGCACTTGTGCCCAGGCCTTAAGCCCAGCCCGCACTTGTGCCCAGGCCTTAAGCCCAGCCCGCACTTGTGCCAAGGCCTTAAGCCCAGCCCGCACTTGTGCCCAGGCCTTAAGCCCAGCCCGCACTTGTGCCCAGGCCTTAAGCCCAGCCCGCACTTGTGCCGAGGCCTTAAGCCCAGCCCGCACTTGTGCCCAGGCTTTAAGCCCAGCCCGCACTTGTGCCCAGGCCTTAAGCCCAGCCCGCACTTGTGCCCAGGCCTTAAGCCCAGCCCGCACTTGTGCCCAGGCCTTAAGCCCAGCCCGCACTTGTGCCCCGGCCTTAAGCCCAGCCCGCACTTGTGCCCCGGCCTTAAGCCCAGCCCGCACTTGTGCCGCGGCCTTAAGCCCAGCCCGCACTTGTCTCCCGGCCTTAAGCCTAGCCCGCACTTGTGCCCCGGCCTTAAGCCAAGCCCGCACTTGTGCCCCGGCCTTAAGCCTAGCCCGCACTTGTGCCCCGGCCTTAAGCCTAGCCCGCACTTGTGCCCCGGCCTTAAGCCTAGCCCGCACTTGTGCCCCGGCCTTAAGCCTAGCCCGCACTTGTGCCCCGGCCTTAAGCCTAGCCCGCACTTGTGCCCCGGCCTTAAGCCTAGCCCGCACTTGTGCCCCGGCCTTAAGCCTAGCCCGCACTTGTGCCCCGGCCTTAAGCCTAGCCCGCACTTGTGCCCCGGCCTTAAGCCTAGCCCGCACTTGTGCCCCGGCCTTAAGCCTAGCCCGCACTTGTGCCCCGGCCTTAAGCCCAGCCCGCACTTGTGCCCAGGCCTTAAGCCCAGCCCGCACTTGTGCCCAGGCCTTAAGCCCAGCCCGCACTTGTGCCCAGGCCTTAAGCCCAGCCCGCACTTGTGCCGAGGCCTTAAGCCCAGCCCGCACTTGTGCCCAGGCCTTAAGCCCAGCCCGCACTTGTGCCCAGGCCTTAAGCCCAGCCCGCACTTGTGCCCAGGCCTTAAGCCCAGCCCGCACTTGTGCCCAGGCCTTAAGCCCAGCCCGCACTTGTGCCCAGGCCTTAAGCCCAGCCCGCACTTGTGCCCAGGCCTTAAGCCCAGCCCCCACTTGTGCCCAGGCCTTAAGCCCAGCCCGCACTTTTGAGCCCCTTGTATGCTTGTTTGTTTGTTTTTGTCTTCAGCTTCATGTTGGTTATGCACATAGGGCCAGCTTTATGCTCTTCGCTCTTGTCCCGTCTGAATGCACATGCACGACTGTAATTGGGGAAGAAGGCATTACCCATTTACGGAGGACAGACAAGAAGTGCCTGGTCGCTTGGAGCATGGGGTTATGGAGAGGCTCCGCACTGTACAACAAAGGATCTAGTCCTAAATGTCCAAGTACAGAGTAGAGGGGTGAAAGCTAGCTCTTCACCCCTATGGGTGCCTAACCCTTTATGCAAAGAGTGCAAAGAGTTAGCTGTATGCCTTAAGCCTAGCCAGCACTTGTGCCCATGCCTTAAGCCTAGCCAGCACTTGTGCCCCCTTGCCTTGATCCTAGCCAGCACTGCACTTGTGCCCCGGCCTTAAGCCTAGCCCGCACTTGTGCCCCGGCCTTAAGCCTAGCCCGCACTTGTGCCCCGGCCTTAAGCCTAGCCCGCACTTGTGCCCCGGCCTTAAGCCTAGCCCGCACTTGTGCCCAGGCCTTATGCCTAGCCCGCACTTGTGCCCCCGGCCTTAAGCCTAGCCCGCACTTGTGCCCCCGGCCTTAAGCGTAGCCCGCACTTGTGCCCAGGCCTTAAGCCTAGCCCGCACTTGTGCCCCGGCCTTAGGCCTAGCCCGCACTTGTGCCCCGGCCTTAAGCCTAGCCCGCACTTGTGCTCAGGCCTTAAGCCTAGCCCGCACTTGTGCCCCGGCCTTAGGCCTAGCCCGCACTTGTGCCCCGGCCTTAGGCCTAGCCCGCACTTGTGCCCCGGCCTTAAGCCTAGCCCGCACTTGTGCTCAGGCCTTAAGCCTAGCCCGCACTTGTGCCCAGGCCTTAAGCCTAGCCCGCACTTGTGCCCCGGCCTTAGGCCTAGCCCGCACTTGTGCCCCGGCCTTAAGCCTAGCCCGCACTTGTGCTCAGGCCTTAAGCCTAGCCCGCACTTGTGCCCAGGCCTTAAGCCTAGCCCGCACTTGTGCCCAGGCCTTAAGCCTCGCCCGCACTTGTGCCCCGGCCTTAAGCCTAGCCCGCACTTGTGCCCCGGCCTTAAGCCTAGCCCGCACTTGTGCCCCGGCCTTAAGCCTAGCCCGCACTTGTGCCCAGGCCTTAAGCCTAGCCCGCACTTGTGCCCAGGCCTTAAGCCTAGCCCGCACTTGTGCCCAGGCCTTAAGCCTAGCCCGCACTTGTGCCCAGGCCTTAAGCCTAGCCCGCACTTGTGCCCCGGCCTTAAGCCTAGCCCGCACTTGTGCATCGGCCTGAAGCCTAGCCCGCACTTGTGCCCAGGCCTTAAGCCTAGCCCGCACTTGTGCCCAGGCCTTAAGCCTAGCCCGCACTTGTGCCCAGGCCTTATGCTTAGCCCGCACTTGTGCCCCCGGCCTTAAGCCTAGCCCGCACTTGTGCCCAGGCCTTAAGCCTAGCCCGCACTTGTGCCCAGGCCTTAAGCCTAGCCCGCACTTGTGCCCAGGCCTTAAGCCTAGCCCGCACTAGTGCCCCGGCCTTAAGCCTAGCCCGCACTTGTGCCCAGGCCTTAAGCCTAGCCCGCGCTTGTGCCCCGGCCTTAAGCCTAGCCCGCGCTTGTGCCCAGGCCTTAAGCCTAGCCCGCACTTGTGCCCAGGCCTTAAGCCTAGCCCGCACTTGTGCCCAGGCCTTAAGCCTAGCCCGCACTTGTGCCCAGGCCTTAAGCCTAGCCCGCACTTGTGCCCAGGCCTTAAGCCTAGCCCGCACTTGTGCCCAGGCCTTAAACCTAGCCCGCACTTGTGCATCGGCCTGAAGCCTAGCCCGCACTTGTGCCCAGGCCTTAAGCCTAGCCCGCACTTGTGCCCAGGCCTTAAGCCTAGCCCGCACTTGTGCCCCGGCCTTAAGCCTAGCCCGCACTTGTGCCGCGGCCTAGGCTTGCCCGCACTTGTGCCCCCGGCCTTAAGCCTAGCCCGCACTTGTGCCACGGACTTAAGCCAAGCCCGCACTTGTGCTCAGGCCTTAAGCCTAGCCCGCACTTGTGCCCAAGCCTTAAGCCTAGCCCGCACTTGTGCCCAGGCCTTAAGCCTAGCCCGCACTTGTGCCCAGGCCTTAAGCCTAGCCCGCACTTGTGCCCAGGCCTTAAGCCTAGCCCGCACTTGTGCCCCGGCCTTAAGCCTAGCCCGCACTTGTGCCCCGGCCTTAAGCCTAGCCCGCACTTGTGCCCCGGCCTTAAGCCTAGCCCGCACTTGTGCCCCGGCCTTAAGCCTAGCCCGCACTTGTGCCCCGGCCTTCAGCCTAGCCCGCACTTGTGCCCCGGCCTTCAGCCTAGCCCGCACTTGTGCCCCGGCCTTCAGCCTAGCCCGCACTTGTGCCCCGGCCTTAAGCCTAGCCCGCACTTGTGCCCCGGCCTTAAGCCTAGCCCGCACTTGTGCCCCGGCCTTAAGCCTAGCCCGCACTTGTGCCCCGGCCTTAAGCCTAGCCCGCACTTGTGCCCAGGCCTTTAGCCTAGCCCGCACTTGTGCCCCGGCCTTTAGCCTAGCCCGCACTTGTGCCCCGGCCTAAAGCCCAGCCCGCACTTGTGCCCAGGCCTTAAGCCCAGCCCGCACTTGTGCCCAGGCCTTAAGCCCAGCCCGCACTTGTGCCCAGGCCTTAAGCCCAGCCCGCACTTGTGCCCAGGCCTTAAGCCCAGCCCGCACTTGTGCCCAGGCCTTAAGCCCAGCCCGCACTTGTGCCCAGGCCTTAAGCCCAGCCTGCACTTGTGCCCCGGCCTTCAGCCTAGCCCGCACTTGTGCCCCGGCCTTAAGCCTAGCCCGCACTTGTGCCCCGGCCTTAAGCCTAGCCCGCACTTGTGCCCCGGCCTTAAGCCTAGCCCGCACTTGTGCCCCGGCCTTAAGCCTAGCCCGCACTTGTGCCCAGGCCTTTAGCCTAGCCCGCACTTGTGCCCCGGCCTTTAGCCTAGCCCGCACTTGTGCCCCGGCCTAAAGCCCAGCCCGCACTTGTGCCCAGGCCTTAAGCCCAGCCCGCACTTGTGCCCAGGCCTTAAGCCCAGCCCGCACTTGTGCCCAGGCCTTAAGCCAAGCCCGCACTTGTGCCCAGGCCTTAAGCCCAGCCCGCACTTGTGCCCAGGCCTTAAGCCCAGCCCGCACTTGTGCCCAGGCCTTAAGCCCAGCCCGCACTTGTGCCCAGGCCTTAAGCCCAGCCCGCACTTGTGCCCAGGCCTTAAGCCCAGCCCGCACTTGTGCCCAGGCCTTAAGCCCAGCCCGCACTTGTGCCGAGGCCTTAAGCCCAGCCCGCACTTGTGCCCAGGCTTTAAGCCCAGCCCGCACTTGTGCCCAGGCCTTAAGCCCAGCCCGCACTTGTGCCCAGGCCTTAAGCCCAGCCCGCACTTGTGCCCAGGCCTTAAGCCCAGCCCGCACTTGTGCCCCGGCCTTAAGCCCAGCCCGCACTTGTGCCCCGGCCTTAAGCCCAGCCCGCACTTGTGCCGCGGCCTTAAGCCCAGCCCGCACTTGTCTCCCGGCCTTAAGCCTAGCCCGCACTTGTGCCCCGGCCTTAAGCCAAGCCCGCACTTGTGCCCCGGCCTTAAGCCTAGCCCGCACTTGTGCCCCGGCCTTAAGCCTAGCCCGCACTTGTGCCCCGGCCTTAAGCCTAGCCCGCACTTGTGCCCCGGCCTTAAGCCTAGCCCGCACTTGTGCCCCGGCCTTAAGCCTAGCCCGCACTTGTGCCCCGGCCTTAAGCCTAGCCCGCACTTGTGCCCCGGCCTTAAGCCTAGCCCGCACTTGTGCCCCGGCCTTAAGCCTAGCCCGCACTTGTGCCCCGGCCTTAAGCCTAGCCCGCACTTGTGCCCCGGCCTTAAGCCTAGCCCGCACTTGTGCCCCGGCCTTAAGCCCAGCCCGCACTTGTGCCCAGGCCTTAAGCCCAGCCCGCACTTGTGCCCAGGCCTTAAGCCCAGCCCGCACTTGTGCCCAGGCCTTAAGCCCAGCCCGCACTTGTGCCCAGGCCTTAAGCCCAGCCCGCACTTGTGCCGAGGCCTTAAGCCCAGCCCGCACTTGTGCCCAGGCCTTAAGCCCAGCCCGCACTTGTGCCCAGGCCTTAAGCCCAGCCCGCACTTGTGCCCAGGCCTTAAGCCCAGCCCGCACTTGTGCCCAGGCCTTAAGCCCAGCCCGCACTTGTGCCCAGGCCTTAAGCCCAGCCCGCACTTGTGCCCAGGCCTTAAGCCCAGCCCCCACTTGTGCCCAGGCCTTAAGCCCAGCCCGCACTTTTGAGCCCCTTGTATGCTTGTTTGTTTGTTTTTGTCTTCAGCTTCATGTTGGTTATGCACATAGGGCCAGCTTTATGCTCTTCGCTCTTGTCCCGTCTGAATGCACATGCACGACTGTAATGGGGGAAGAAGGCATTACCCATTTACGGAGGACAGACAAGAAGTGCCTGGTCGCTTGGAGCATGGGGTTATGGAGAGGCTCCGCACTGTACAACAAAGGATCTAGTCCTAAATGTCCAAGTACAGAGTAGAGGGGTGAAAGCTAGCTCTTCACCCCTATGGGTGCCTAACCCTTTATGCAAAGAGTGCAAAGAGTTAGCTGTATGCCTTAAGCCTAGCCAGCACTTGTGCCCATGCCTTAAGCCTAGCCAGCACTTGTGCCCCCTTGCCTTGATCCTAGCCAGCACTGCACTTGTGCCCAGGCCTTAAGCCTAGCCCGCACTTGTGCCCCGGCCTTAAGCCTAGCCCGCACTTGTGCCCCGGCCTTAAGCCTAGCCCGCACTTGTGCCCCGGCCTTAAGCCTAGCCCGCACTTGTGCCCCGCCTTAAGCCTAGCCCGCACTTGTGCCCAGGCCTTATGCCTAGCCCGCACTTGTGCCCCCGGCCTTAAGCCTAGCCCGCACTTGTGCCCCCGGCCTTAAGCGTAGCCCGCACTTGTGCCCAGGCCTTAAGCCTAGCCCGCACTTGTGCCCCGGCCTTAGGCCTAGCCCGCACTTGTGCCCCGGCCTTAAGCCTAGCCCGCACTTGTGCTCAGGCCTTAAGCCTAGCCCGCACTTGTGCCCCGGCCTTAGGCCTAGCCCGCACTTGTGCCCCGGCCTTAGGCCTAGCCCGCACTTGTGCCCCGGCCTTAAGCCTAGCCCGCACTTGTGCTCAGGCCTTAAGCCTAGCCCGCACTTGTGCCCAGGCCTTAAGCCTAGCCCGCACTTGTGCCCCGGCCTTAGGCCTAGCCCGCACTTGTGCCCCGGCCTTAAGCCTAGCCCGCACTTGTGCTCAGGCCTTAAGCCTAGCCCGCACTTGTGCCCAGGCCTTAAGCCTAGCCCGCACTTGTGCCCAGGCCTTAAGCCTCGCCCGCACTTGTGCCCCGGCCTTAAGCCTAGCCCGCACTTGTGCCCCGGCCTTAAGCCTAGCCCGCACTTGTGCCCCGGCCTTAAGCCTAGCCCGCACTTGTGCCCCGGCCTTAAGCCTAGCCCGCACTTGTGCCCAGGCCTTAAGCCTAGCCCGCACTTGTGCCCAGGCCTTAAGCCTAGCCCGCACTTGTGCCCAGGCCTTAAGCCTAGCCCGCACTTGTGCCCCGGCCTTAAGCCTAGCCCGCACTTGTGCATCGGCCTGAAGCCTAGCCCGCACTTGTGCCCAGGCCTTAAGCCTAGCCCGCACTTGTGCCCAGGCCTTAAGCCTAGCCCGCACTTGTGCCCAGGCCTTATGCTTAGCCCGCACTTGTGCCCCCGGCCTTAAGCCTAGCCCGCACTTGTGCCCAGGCCTTAAGCCTAGCCCGCACTTGTGCCCAGGCCTTAAGCCTAGCCCGCACTTGTGCCCAGGCCTTAAGCCTAGCCCGCACTAGTGCCCAGGCCTTAAGCCCAGCCCGCACTTGTGCCCAGGCCTTAAGCCCAGCCCGCACTTGTGCCCAGGGCTTAAGCCTAGCCCGCACTTGTGCCCAGGCCTTAAGCCTAGCCCGCACTTGTGCCCAGGCCTTAAGCCCAGCCCGCACTTGTGCCCAGGCCTTAAGCCCAGCCCGCACTTGTGCCCAGGGCTTAAGCCCAGCCCGCACTTGTGCCCAGGCCTTAAGCCCAGCCCGCACTTGTGCCCAGGCCTTAAGCCCAGCCCGCACTTGTGCCCAGGCCTTAAGCCCAGCCCGCACTTGTGCCCAGGCCTTAAGCCCAGCCCGCACTTGTGCCCAGGCCTTAAGCCCAGCCCCCACTTGTGCCCAGGCCTTAAGCCCAGCCCGCACTTTTGAGCCCCTTGTATGCTTGTTTGTTTGTTTTTGTCTTCAGCTTCATGTTGGTTATGCACATAGGGCCAGCTTTATGCTCTTCGCTCTTGTCCCGTCTGAATGCACATGCACGACTGTAATTGGGGAAGAAGGCATTACCCATTTACGGAGGACAGACAAGAAGTGCCTGGTCGCTTGGAGCATGGGGTTATGGAGAGGCTCCGCACTGTACAACAAAGGATCTAGTCCTAAATGTCCAAGTACAGAGTAGAGGGGTGAAAGCTAGCTCTTCACCCCTATGGGTGCCTAACCCTTTATGCAAAGAGTGCAAAGAGTTAGCTGTATGCCTTAAGCCTAGCCAGCACTTGTGCCCATGCCTTAAGCCTAGCCAGCACTTGTGCCCCCTTGCCTTGATCCTAGCCAGCACTGCACTTGTGCCCAGGCCTTAAGCCTAGCCCGCACTTGTGCCCCGGCCTTAAGCCTAGCCCGCACTTGTGCCCCGGCCTTAAGCCTAGCCCGCACTTGTGCCCCGGCCTTAAGCCTAGCCCGCACTTGTGCCCCGGCCTTAAGCCTAGCCCGCACTTGTGCCCCGGCCTTAAGCCTAGCCCGCACTTGTGCCCCGGCCTTAAGCCTAGCCCGCACTTGTGCCCCGGCCTTAAGCCTAGCCCGCACTTGTGCCCCGGCCTTAAGCCTAGCCCGCACTTGTGCCCCGACCTTAAGCCCAGCCCGCACTTGTGCCCCGACCTTAAGCCCAGCCCGCACTTGTGCCCCGGCCTTAAGCCTAGCCCGCACTTGTGCTCAGGCCTTAAGCCTAGCCCGCACTTGTGCCCAGGCCTTAAACCTAGCCCGCACTTGTGCCCCGGCCTTAAGCCTAGCCCGCACTTGTGCATCGGCCTTAAGCCTAGCCCGCACTTGTGCCCAGGCCTTATGCCTAGCACGCACTTGTGCCCCCGGCCTTAAGCCTAGCCCGCACTTGTGCCCCCGGCCTTAAGCCTAGCCCGCACTTGTGCCCAGGCCTTAAGCCTAGCCCGCACTTGTGCCCAGGCCTTAAGCCTAGCCCGCACTTGTGCCCAGGCCTTAAGCCTAGCCCGCACTTGTGCCCCGGCCTTAAGCCTAGCCCGCACTTGTGCCCCGGCCTTAAGCCTAGCCCGCACTTGTGCCCCGGCCTTAAGCCTAGCCCGCACTTGTGCCCCGGCCTTAAGCCTAGCCCGCACTTGTGCCCCGGCCTTAAGCCTAGCCCGCACTTGTGCCCCGGCCTTAAGCCTAGCCCGCACTTGTGCCCCGGCCTTCAGCCTAGCCCGCACTTGTGCCCCGGCCTTCAGCCTAGCCCGCACTTGTGCCCCGGCCTTAAGCCTAGCCCGCACTTGTGCCCCGGCCTTAAGCCTAGCCCGCACTTGTGCCCCGGCCTTAAGCCTAGCCCGCACTTGTGCCCCGGCCTTAAGCCTAGCCCGCACTTGTGCCCAGGCCTTTAGCCTAGCCCGCACTTGTGCCCCGGCCTTTAGCCTAGCCCGCACTTGTGCCCCGGCCTAAAGCCCAGCCCGCACTTGTGCCCAGGCCTTAAGCCCAGCCCGCACTTGTGCCCAGGCCTTAAGCCCAGCCCGCACTTGTGCCCAGGCCTTAAGCCCAGCCCGCACTTGTGCCCAGGCCTTAAGCCCAGCCCGCACTTGTGCCCAGGCCTTAAGCCCAGCCCGCACTTGTGCCCAGGCCTTAAGCCCAGCCCGCACTTGTGCCCAGGCCTTAAGCCCAGCCCGCACTTGTGCCCAGGCCTTAAGCCCAGCCCGCACTTGTGCCCCGGCCTTAAGCCTAGCCCGCACTTGTGCCCCGGCCTTAAGCCTAGCCCGCACTTGTGCCATGGACTTAAGCCTAGCCCGCACTTGTGCCATGGACTTAAGCCTAGCCCGCACTTGTGCCCCGGCCTTAAGCCTAGCCCGCACTTGTGCCATGGACTTAAGCCTAGCCCGCACTTGTGCCCCGGCCTTAAGCCTAGCCCGCACTTGTGCCCCGGCCATAAGCCTAGCCCGCACTTGTGCCCAGGCCTTAAGCCTAACCCGCACTTGTGCCCAGGCCTTTAGCCTAGCCCGCACTTGTGCCCCGGCCTTAAGCCTAGCCCGCACTTGTGGCCAGGCCTTAAGCCTAGCCCGCACTTGTGGCCAGGCCTTAAGCCTAGCCCGCACTTGTGCCCAGGCCTTAAGCCTAGCCCGCACTTGTGCCCCGGCCTTAAGCCTAGCCCGCACTTGTGCATCGGCCTTAAGCCTAGCCCGCACTTGTGCCCAGGCCTTAAGCCTAGCCCGCACTTGTGCCCAGGCCTTAAGCCTAGCCCGCACTTGTGCCCAGGCCTTAAGCCTAGCCCGCACTTGTGCCCAGGCCTTAAGCCTAGCCCGCACTTGTGCCCCCGGCCTTAAGCCTAGCCCGCACTTGTGCCCAGGCCTTATGCCTAGCCCGCACTTGTGCCCCCGGCCTTAAGCCTAGCCCGCACTTGTGCCCCCGGCCTTAAGCGTAGCCCGCACTTGTGCCCAGGCCTTAAGCCTAGCCCGCACTTGTGACCAGGCCTTAAGCCTAGCCCGCACTTGTGCCCAGGCCTTAAGCCTAGCCCGCACTTGTGCCCAGGCCTTAAGCCTAGCCCGCACTAGTGCCCCGGCCTTAAGCCTAGCCCGCACTTGTGCCCAGGCCTTAAGCCTAGCCCGCACTTGTGCCCCGGCCTTAAGCCTAGCCCGCACTTGTGCCCAGGCCTTAAGCCCAGCCCGCACTTGTGCCCCGGCCTTAAGCCTAGCTCGCACTTGTGCCCCGGCCTTAAGCCTAGCCCGCACTTGTGCCCCGGCCTTAAGCCTAGCCCGCACTTGTGCCCCCGGCCTTAAGCCTAGCCCGCACTTGTGCCACGGACTTAAGCCAAGCCCGCACTTGTGCTCAGGCCTTAAGCCTAGCCCGCACTTGTGCCCAAGCCTTAAGCCTAGCCCGCACTTGTGCCCAGGCCTTAAGCCTAGCCCGCACTTTTGCCCAGGCCTTAAGCCTAGCCCGCACTTGTGCCCAGGCCTTAAGCCCAGCCCGCACTTGTGCCCAGGCCTTAAGCCTAGCCCGCACTTGTGACCAGGCCTTAAGCCTAGCCCGCACTTGTGCCCAGGCCTTAAGCCTAGCCCGCACTTGTGGCCAGGCCTTAAGCCTAGCCCGCACTTGTGCCCAGGCCTTAAGCCTAGCCCGCACTTGTGCCCAGGCCTTAAGCCTAGCCCGCACTTGTGCCCCGGCCTTAAGCCTAGCCCGCACTTGTGCATCGGCCTTAAGCCTATCCCGCATTTGTGCCCAGGCCTTAAGCCTAGCCCGCACTTGTGCCCAGGCCTTAAGCCTAGCCCGCACTTGTGCCCAGGCCTTAAGCCTAGCCCGCACTTGTGCCCCCGGCCTTAAGCCTAGCCCGCACTTGTGCCCAGGCCTTATGCCTAGCCCGCACTTGTGCCCCCGGCCTTAAGCCTAGCCCGCACTTGTGCCCCCGGCCTTAAGCGTAGCCCGCACTTGTGCCCCCGGCCTTAAGCCTAGCCCGCACTTGTGCCCAGGCCTTAAGCCTAGCCCGCACTTGTGCCCAGGCCTTAAGCCTAGCCCGCACTAGTGCCCCGGCCTTAAGCCTAGCCCGCACTTGTGCCCAGGCCTTAAGCCTAGCCCGCACTTGTGCCCCGGCCTTAAGCCTAGCCCGCACTTGTGCCCAGGCCTTAAGC
This sequence comes from Ranitomeya imitator, assembly GCF_032444005.1. NCBI lineage: Eukaryota > Metazoa > Chordata > Amphibia > Anura > Dendrobatidae > Ranitomeya > Ranitomeya imitator. The sequence goes on along the minus strand of NW_027193484.1, from coordinate 166,350 downwards.
CCAGCCCGCACTTGTGCCCCGGCCTTAAGCCTAGCCCGCACTTGTGCCCAGGCCTTAAGCCTAGCCCGCACTTGTGCCCCGGCCTTAAGCCTAGCCCGCACTTGTGCCCCGGCCTTAAGCCTAGCCCGCACTTGTGCCATGGACTTAAGCCTAGCCCGCACTTGTGCCCCGGCCTTAAGCCTAGCCCGCACTTGTGCCATGGACTTAAGCCTAGCCCGCACTTGTGCCCCGGCCTTAAGCCTAGCCCGCACTTGTGCCCCGGCCATAAGCCTAGCCCGCACTTGTGCCCAGGCCTTAAGCCTAGCCCGCACTTGTGCCCAGGCCTTAAGCCTAGCCCGCACTTGTGCCCCGGCCTTAAGCCTAGCCCGCACTTGTGGCCAGGCCTTAAGCCTAGCCCGCACTTGTGGCCAGGCCTTAAGCCTAGCCCGCACTTGTGCCCAGGCCTTAAGCCTAGCCCGCACTTGTGCCCCGGCCTTAAGCCTAGCCCGCACTTGTGCATCGGCCTTAAGCCTAGCCCGCACTTGTGCCCAGGCCTTAAGCCTAGCCCGCACTTGTGCCCAGGCCTTAAGCCTAGCCCGCACTTGTGCCCAGGCCTTAAGCCTAGCCCGCACTTGTGCCCCCGGCCTTAAGCCTAGCCCGCACTTGTGCCCAGGCCTTATGCCTAGCCCGCACTTGTGCCCCCGGCCTTAAGCCTAGCCCGCACTTGTGCCCCCGGCCTTAAGCGTAGCCCGCACTTGTGCCCAGGCCTTAAGCCTAGCCCGCACTTGTGACCAGGCCTTAAGCCTAGCCCGCACTTGTGCCCAGGCCTTAAGCCTAGCCCGCACTTGTGGCCAGGCCTTAAGCCTAGCCCGCACTTGTGCCCAGGCCTTAAGCCTAGCCCGCACTTGTGCCCAGGCCTTAAGCCTAGCCCGCACTTGTGCCCCGGCCTTAAGCCTAGCCCGCACTTGTGCATCGACCTTAAGCCTAGCCCGCATTTGTGCCCAGGCCTTAAGCCTAGCCCGCACTTGTGCCCAGGCCTTAAGCCTAGCCCGCACTTGTGCCCAGGCCTTAAGCCTAGCCCGCACTTGTGCCCCCGGCCTTAAGCCTAGCCCGCACTTGTGCCCAGGCCTTATGCCTAGCCCGCACTTGTGCCCCCGGCCTTAAGCCTAGCCCGCACTTGTGCCCCCGGCCTTAAGCGTAGCCCGCACTTGTGCCCCCGGCCTTAAGCCTAGCCCGCACTTGTGCCCAGGCCTTAAGCCTAGCCCGCACTTGTGCCCAGGCCTTAAGCCTAGCCCGCACTAGTGCCCCGGCCTTAAGCCTAGCCCGCACTTGTGCCCAGGCCTTAAGCCTAGCCCGCACTTGTGCCCCGGCCTTAAGCCTAGCCCGCACTTGTGCCCAGGCCTTAAGCCCAGCCCGCACTTGTGCCCAGGCCTTAAGCCCAGCCCGCACTTGTGCCCAGGCCTTAAGCCCAGCCCGCACTTGTGCCAAGGCCTTAAGCCCAGCCCGCACTTGTGCCCAGGCCTTAAGCCCAGCCCGCACTTGTGCCCAGGCCTTAAGCCCAGCCCGCACTTGTGCCGAGGCCTTAAGCCCAGCCCGCACTTGTGCCCAGGCTTTAAGCCCAGCCCGCACTTGTGCCCAGGCCTTAAGCCCAGCCCGCACTTGTGCCCAGGCCTTAAGCCCAGCCCGCACTTGTGCCCAGGCCTTAAGCCCAGCCCGCACTTGTGCCCCGGCCTTAAGCCCAGCCCGCACTTGTGCCCCGGCCTTAAGCCCAGCCCGCACTTGTGCCGCGGCCTTAAGCCCAGCCCGCACTTGTCTCCCGGCCTTAAGCCTAGCCCGCACTTGTGCCCCGGCCTTAAGCCAAGCCCGCACTTGTGCCCCGGCCTTAAGCCTAGCCCGCACTTGTGCCCCGGCCTTAAGCCTAGCCCGCACTTGTGCCCCGGCCTTAAGCCTAGCCCGCACTTGTGCCCCGGCCTTAAGCCTAGCCCGCACTTGTGCCCCGGCCTTAAGCCTAGCCCGCACTTGTGCCCCGGCCTTAAGCCTAGCCCGCACTTGTGCCCCGGCCTTAAGCCTAGCCCGCACTTGTGCCCCGGCCTTAAGCCTAGCCCGCACTTGTGCCCCGGCCTTAAGCCTAGCCCGCACTTGTGCCCCGGCCTTAAGCCTAGCCCGCACTTGTGCCCCGGCCTTAAGCCCAGCCCGCACTTGTGCCCAGGCCTTAAGCCCAGCCCGCACTTGTGCCCAGGCCTTAAGCCCAGCCCGCACTTGTGCCCAGGCCTTAAGCCCAGCCCGCACTTGTGCCGAGGCCTTAAGCCCAGCCCGCACTTGTGCCCAGGCCTTAAGCCCAGCCCGCACTTGTGCCCAGGCCTTAAGCCCAGCCCGCACTTGTGCCCAGGCCTTAAGCCCAGCCCGCACTTGTGCCCAGGCCTTAAGCCCAGCCCGCACTTGTGCCCAGGCCTTAAGCCCAGCCCGCACTTGTGCCCAGGCCTTAAGCCCAGCCCCCACTTGTGCCCAGGCCTTAAGCCCAGCCCGCACTTTTGAGCCCCTTGTATGCTTGTTTGTTTGTTTTTGTCTTCAGCTTCATGTTGGTTATGCACATAGGGCCAGCTTTATGCTCTTCGCTCTTGTCCCGTCTGAATGCACATGCACGACTGTAATTGGGGAAGAAGGCATTACCCATTTACGGAGGACAGACAAGAAGTGCCTGGTCGCTTGGAGCATGGGGTTATGGAGAGGCTCCGCACTGTACAACAAAGGATCTAGTCCTAAATGTCCAAGTACAGAGTAGAGGGGTGAAAGCTAGCTCTTCACCCCTATGGGTGCCTAACCCTTTATGCAAAGAGTGCAAAGAGTTAGCTGTATGCCTTAAGCCTAGCCAGCACTTGTGCCCATGCCTTAAGCCTAGCCAGCACTTGTGCCCCCTTGCCTTGATCCTAGCCAGCACTGCACTTGTGCCCAGGCCTTAAGCCTAGCCCGCACTTGTGCCCCGGCCTTAAGCCTAGCCCGCACTTGTGCCCCGGCCTTAAGCCTAGCCCGCACTTGTGCCCCGGCCTTAAGCCTAGCCCGCACTTGTGCCCCGGCCTTAAGCCTAGCCCGCACTTGTGCCCAGGCCTTATGCCTAGCCCGCACTTGTGCCCCCGGCCTTAAGCCTAGCCCGCACTTGTGCCCCCGGCCTTAAGCGTAGCCCGCACTTGTGCCCAGGCCTTAAGCCTAGCCCGCACTTGTGCCCCGGCCTTAGGCCTAGCCCGCACTTGTGCCCCGGCCTTAAGCCTAGCCCGCACTTGTGCTCAGGCCTTAAGCCTAGCCCGCACTTGTGCCCCGGCCTTAGGCCTAGCCCGCACTTGTGCCCCGGCCTTAGGCCTAGCCCGCACTTGTGCCCCGGCCTTAAGCCTAGCCCGCACTTGTGCTCAGGCCTTAAGCCTAGCCCGCACTTGTGCCCAGGCCTTAAGCCTAGCCCGCACTTGTGCCCCGGCCTTAGGCCTAGCCCGCACTTGTGCCCCGGCCTTAAGCCTAGCCCGCACTTGTGCTCAGGCCTTAAGCCTAGCCCGCACTTGTGCCCAGGCCTTAAGCCTAGCCCGCACTTGTGCCCAGGCCTTAAGCCTCGCCCGCACTTGTGCCCCGGCCTTAAGCCTAGCCCGCACTTGTGCCCCGGCCTTAAGCCTAGCCCGCACTTGTGCCCCGGCCTTAAGCCTAGCCCGCACTTGTGCCCAGGCCTTAAGCCTAGCCCGCACTTGTGCCCAGGCCTTAAGCCTAGCCCGCACTTGTGCCCAGGCCTTAAGCCTAGCCCGCACTTGTGCCCAGGCCTTAAGCCTAGCCCGCACTTGTGCCCCGGCCTTAAGCCTAGCCCGCACTTGTGCATCGGCCTGAAGCCTAGCCCGCACTTGTGCCCAGGCCTTAAGCCTAGCCCGCACTTGTGCCCAGGCCTTAAGCCTAGCCCGCACTTGTGCCCAGGCCTTATGCTTAGCCCGCACTTGTGCCCCCGGCCTTAAGCCTAGCCCGCACTTGTGCCCAGGCCTTAAGCCTAGCCCGCACTTGTGCCCAGGCCTTAAGCCTAGCCCGCACTTGTGCCCAGGCCTTAAGCCTAGCCCGCACTAGTGCCCCGGCCTTAAGCCTAGCCCGCACTTGTGCCCAGGCCTTAAGCCTAGCCCGCGCTTGTGCCCCGGCCTTAAGCCTAGCCCGCGCTTGTGCCCAGGCCTTAAGCCTAGCCCGCGCTTGTGCCCCGGCCTTAAGCCTAGCCCACGCTTGTGCCCCGGCCTTAAGCCTAGCCCGCGCTTGTGCATCGGCCTTAAGCCTAGCCCGCGCTTGTGCCCCGGCCTTAAGCCTAGCCCGCACTTGTGCCCCGGCCTTAGGCCTAGCCCGCACTTGTGCCCCGGCCTTAAGCCTAGCCCGCACTTGTGCCCAGGCCTTAAGCCTAGCCCGCACTTGTGCCCAGGCCTTAAGCCTAGCCCGCACTTGTGCCCAGGCCTTAAGCCTAGCCCGCACTTGTGCCCAGGCCTTAAGCCTAGCCCGCACTTGTGCCCAGGCCTTAAACCTAGCCCGCACTTGTGCATCGGCCTGAAGCCTAGCCCGCACTTGTGCCCAGGCCTTAAGCCTAGCCCGCACTTGTGCCCAGGCCTTAAGCCTAGCCCGCACTTGTGCCCCGGCCTTAAGCCTAGCCCGCACTTGTGCCGCGGCCTAGGCTTGCCCGCACTTGTGCCCCCGGCCTTAAGCCTAGCCCGCACTTGTGCCACGGACTTAAGCCAAGCCCGCACTTGTGCTCAGGCCTTAAGCCTAGCCCGCACTTGTGCCCAAGCCTTAAGCCTAGCCCGCACTTGTGCCCAGGCCTTAAGCCTAGCCCGCACTTGTGCCCAGGCCTTAAGCCTAGCCCGCACTTGTGCCCAGGCCTTAAGCCTAGCCCGCACTTGTGCCCCGGCCTTAAGCCTAGCCCGCACTTGTGCCCCGGCCTTAAGCCTAGCCCGCACTTGTGCCCCGGCCTTAAGCCTAGCCCGCACTTGTGCCCCGGCCTTAAGCCTAGCCCGCACTTGTGCCCCGGCCTTCAGCCTAGCCCGCACTTGTGCCCCGGCCTTCAGCCTAGCCCGCACTTGTGCCCCGGCCTTCAGCCTAGCCCGCACTTGTGCCCCGGCCTTAAGCCTAGCCCGCACTTGTGCCCCGGCCTTAAGCCTAGCCCGCACTTGTGCCCCGGCCTTAAGCCTAGCCCGCACTTGTGCCCCGGCCTTAAGCCTAGCCCGCACTTGTGCCCAGGCCTTTAGCCTAGCCCGCACTTGTGCCCCGGCCTTTAGCCTAGCCCGCACTTGTGCCCCGGCCTAAAGCCCAGCCCGCACTTGTGCCCAGGCCTTAAGCCCAGCCCGCACTTGTGCCCAGGCCTTAAGCCCAGCCCGCACTTGTGCCCAGGCCTTAAGCCCAGCCCGCACTTGTGCCCAGGCCTTAAGCCCAGCCCGCACTTGTGCCCAGGCCTTAAGCCCAGCCCGCACTTGTGCCCAGGCCTTAAGCCCAGCCTGCACTTGTGCCCCGGCCTTCAGCCTAGCCCGCACTTGTGCCCCGGCCTTAAGCCTAGCCCGCACTTGTGCCCCGGCCTTAAGCCTAGCCCGCACTTGTGCCCCGGCCTTAAGCCTAGCCCGCACTTGTGCCCCGGCCTTAAGCCTAGCCCGCACTTGTGCCCAGGCCTTTAGCCTAGCCCGCACTTGTGCCCCGGCCTTTAGCCTAGCCCGCACTTGTGCCCCGGCCTAAAGCCCAGCCCGCACTTGTGCCCAGGCCTTAAGCCCAGCCCGCACTTGTGCCCAGGCCTTAAGCCCAGCCCGCACTTGTGCCCAGGCCTTAAGCCAAGCCCGCACTTGTGCCCAGGCCTTAAGCCCAGCCCGCACTTGTGCCCAGGCCTTAAGCCCAGCCCGCACTTGTGCCCAGGCCTTAAGCCCAGCCCGCACTTGTGCCCAGGCCTTAAGCCCAGCCCGCACTTGTGCCCAGGCCTTAAGCCCAGCCCGCACTTGTGCCCAGGCCTTAAGCCCAGCCCGCACTTGTGCCGAGGCCTTAAGCCCAGCCCGCACTTGTGCCCAGGCTTTAAGCCCAGCCCGCACTTGTGCCCAGGCCTTAAGCCCAGCCCGCACTTGTGCCCAGGCCTTAAGCCCAGCCCGCACTTGTGCCCAGGCCTTAAGCCCAGCCCGCACTTGTGCCCCGGCCTTAAGCCCAGCCCGCACTTGTGCCCCGGCCTTAAGCCCAGCCCGCACTTGTGCCGCGGCCTTAAGCCCAGCCCGCACTTGTCTCCCGGCCTTAAGCCTAGCCCGCACTTGTGCCCCGGCCTTAAGCCAAGCCCGCACTTGTGCCCCGGCCTTAAGCCTAGCCCGCACTTGTGCCCCGGCCTTAAGCCTAGCCCGCACTTGTGCCCCGGCCTTAAGCCTAGCCCGCACTTGTGCCCCGGCCTTAAGCCTAGCCCGCACTTGTGCCCCGGCCTTAAGCCTAGCCCGCACTTGTGCCCCGGCCTTAAGCCTAGCCCGCACTTGTGCCCCGGCCTTAAGCCTAGCCCGCACTTGTGCCCCGGCCTTAAGCCTAGCCCGCACTTGTGCCCCGGCCTTAAGCCTAGCCCGCACTTGTGCCCCGGCCTTAAGCCTAGCCCGCACTTGTGCCCCGGCCTTAAGCCCAGCCCGCACTTGTGCCCAGGCCTTAAGCCCAGCCCGCACTTGTGCCCAGGCCTTAAGCCCAGCCCGCACTTGTGCCCAGGCCTTAAGCCCAGCCCGCACTTGTGCCCAGGCCTTAAGCCCAGCCCGCACTTGTGCCGAGGCCTTAAGCCCAGCCCGCACTTGTGCCCAGGCCTTAAGCCCAGCCCGCACTTGTGCCCAGGCCTTAAGCCCAGCCCGCACTTGTGCCCAGGCCTTAAGCCCAGCCCGCACTTGTGCCCAGGCCTTAAGCCCAGCCCGCACTTGTGCCCAGGCCTTAAGCCCAGCCCGCACTTGTGCCCAGGCCTTAAGCCCAGCCCCCACTTGTGCCCAGGCCTTAAGCCCAGCCCGCACTTTTGAGCCCCTTGTATGCTTGTTTGTTTGTTTTTGTCTTCAGCTTCATGTTGGTTATGCACATAGGGCCAGCTTTATGCTCTTCGCTCTTGTCCCGTCTGAATGCACATGCACGACTGTAATGGGGGAAGAAGGCATTACCCATTTACGGAGGACAGACAAGAAGTGCCTGGTCGCTTGGAGCATGGGGTTATGGAGAGGCTCCGCACTGTACAACAAAGGATCTAGTCCTAAATGTCCAAGTACAGAGTAGAGGGGTGAAAGCTAGCTCTTCACCCCTATGGGTGCCTAACCCTTTATGCAAAGAGTGCAAAGAGTTAGCTGTATGCCTTAAGCCTAGCCAGCACTTGTGCCCATGCCTTAAGCCTAGCCAGCACTTGTGCCCCCTTGCCTTGATCCTAGCCAGCACTGCACTTGTGCCCAGGCCTTAAGCCTAGCCCGCACTTGTGCCCCGGCCTTAAGCCTAGCCCGCACTTGTGCCCCGGCCTTAAGCCTAGCCCGCACTTGTGCCCCGGCCTTAAGCCTAGCCCGCACTTGTGCCCCGCCTTAAGCCTAGCCCGCACTTGTGCCCAGGCCTTATGCCTAGCCCGCACTTGTGCCCCCGGCCTTAAGCCTAGCCCGCACTTGTGCCCCCGGCCTTAAGCGTAGCCCGCACTTGTGCCCAGGCCTTAAGCCTAGCCCGCACTTGTGCCCCGGCCTTAGGCCTAGCCCGCACTTGTGCCCCGGCCTTAAGCCTAGCCCGCACTTGTGCTCAGGCCTTAAGCCTAGCCCGCACTTGTGCCCCGGCCTTAGGCCTAGCCCGCACTTGTGCCCCGGCCTTAGGCCTAGCCCGCACTTGTGCCCCGGCCTTAAGCCTAGCCCGCACTTGTGCTCAGGCCTTAAGCCTAGCCCGCACTTGTGCCCAGGCCTTAAGCCTAGCCCGCACTTGTGCCCCGGCCTTAGGCCTAGCCCGCACTTGTGCCCCGGCCTTAAGCCTAGCCCGCACTTGTGCTCAGGCCTTAAGCCTAGCCCGCACTTGTGCCCAGGCCTTAAGCCTAGCCCGCACTTGTGCCCAGGCCTTAAGCCTCGCCCGCACTTGTGCCCCGGCCTTAAGCCTAGCCCGCACTTGTGCCCCGGCCTTAAGCCTAGCCCGCACTTGTGCCCCGGCCTTAAGCCTAGCCCGCACTTGTGCCCCGGCCTTAAGCCTAGCCCGCACTTGTGCCCAGGCCTTAAGCCTAGCCCGCACTTGTGCCCAGGCCTTAAGCCTAGCCCGCACTTGTGCCCAGGCCTTAAGCCTAGCCCGCACTTGTGCCCCGGCCTTAAGCCTAGCCCGCACTTGTGCATCGGCCTGAAGCCTAGCCCGCACTTGTGCCCAGGCCTTAAGCCTAGCCCGCACTTGTGCCCAGGCCTTAAGCCTAGCCCGCACTTGTGCCCAGGCCTTATGCTTAGCCCGCACTTGTGCCCCCGGCCTTAAGCCTAGCCCGCACTTGTGCCCAGGCCTTAAGCCTAGCCCGCACTTGTGCCCAGGCCTTAAGCCTAGCCCGCACTTGTGCCCAGGCCTTAAGCCTAGCCCGCACTAGTGCCCAGGCCTTAAGCCCAGCCCGCACTTGTGCCCAGGCCTTAAGCCCAGCCCGCACTTGTGCCCAGGGCTTAAGCCTAGCCCGCACTTGTGCCCAGGCCTTAAGCCTAGCCCGCACTTGTGCCCAGGCCTTAAGCCCAGCCCGCACTTGTGCCCAGGCCTTAAGCCCAGCCCGCACTTGTGCCCAGGGCTTAAGCCCAGCCCGCACTTGTGCCCAGGCCTTAAGCCCAGCCCGCACTTGTGCCCAGGCCTTAAGCCCAGCCCGCACTTGTGCCCAGGCCTTAAGCCCAGCCCGCACTTGTGCCCAGGCCTTAAGCCCAGCCCGCACTTGTGCCCAGGCCTTAAGCCCAGCCCCCACTTGTGCCCAGGCCTTAAGCCCAGCCCGCACTTTTGAGCCCCTTGTATGCTTGTTTGTTTGTTTTTGTCTTCAGCTTCATGTTGGTTATGCACATAGGGCCAGCTTTATGCTCTTCGCTCTTGTCCCGTCTGAATGCACATGCACGACTGTAATTGGGGAAGAAGGCATTACCCATTTACGGAGGACAGACAAGAAGTGCCTGGTCGCTTGGAGCATGGGGTTATGGAGAGGCTCCGCACTGTACAACAAAGGATCTAGTCCTAAATGTCCAAGTACAGAGTAGAGGGGTGAAAGCTAGCTCTTCACCCCTATGGGTGCCTAACCCTTTATGCAAAGAGTGCAAAGAGTTAGCTGTATGCCTTAAGCCTAGCCAGCACTTGTGCCCATGCCTTAAGCCTAGCCAGCACTTGTGCCCCCTTGCCTTGATCCTAGCCAGCACTGCACTTGTGCCCAGGCCTTAAGCCTAGCCCGCACTTGTGCCCCGGCCTTAAGCCTAGCCCGCACTTGTGCCCCGGCCTTAAGCCTAGCCCGCACTTGTGCCCCGGCCTTAAGCCTAGCCCGCACTTGTGCCCCGGCCTTAAGCCTAGCCCGCACTTGTGCCCCGGCCTTAAGCCTAGCCCGCACTTGTGCCCCGGCCTTAAGCCTAGCCCGCACTTGTGCCCCGGCCTTAAGCCTAGCCCGCACTTGTGCCCCGGCCTTAAGCCTAGCCCGCACTTGTGCCCCGACCTTAAGCCCAGCCCGCACTTGTGCCCCGACCTTAAGCCCAGCCCGCACTTGTGCCCCGGCCTTAAGCCTAGCCCGCACTTGTGCTCAGGCCTTAAGCCTAGCCCGCACTTGTGCCCAGGCCTTAAACCTAGCCCGCACTTGTGCCCCGGCCTTAAGCCTAGCCCGCACTTGTGCATCGGCCTTAAGCCTAGCCCGCACTTGTGCCCAGGCCTTATGCCTAGCACGCACTTGTGCCCCCGGCCTTAAGCCTAGCCCGCACTTGTGCCCCCGGCCTTAAGCCTAGCCCGCACTTGTGCCCAGGCCTTAAGCCTAGCCCGCACTTGTGCCCAGGCCTTAAGCCTAGCCCGCACTTGTGCCCAGGCCTTAAGCCTAGCCCGCACTTGTGCCCCGGCCTTAAGCCTAGCCCGCACTTGTGCCCCGGCCTTAAGCCTAGCCCGCACTTGTGCCCCGGCCTTAAGCCTAGCCCGCACTTGTGCCCCGGCCTTAAGCCTAGCCCGCACTTGTGCCCCGGCCTTAAGCCTAGCCCGCACTTGTGCCCCGGCCTTAAGCCTAGCCCGCACTTGTGCCCCGGCCTTCAGCCTAGCCCGCACTTGTGCCCCGGCCTTCAGCCTAGCCCGCACTTGTGCCCCGGCCTTAAGCCTAGCCCGCACTTGTGCCCCGGCCTTAAGCCTAGCCCGCACTTGTGCCCCGGCCTTAAGCCTAGCCCGCACTTGTGCCCCGGCCTTAAGCCTAGCCCGCACTTGTGCCCAGGCCTTTAGCCTAGCCCGCACTTGTGCCCCGGCCTTTAGCCTAGCCCGCACTTGTGCCCCGGCCTAAAGCCCAGCCCGCACTTGTGCCCAGGCCTTAAGCCCAGCCCGCACTTGTGCCCAGGCCTTAAGCCCAGCCCGCACTTGTGCCCAGGCCTTAAGCCCAGCCCGCACTTGTGCCCAGGCCTTAAGCCCAGCCCGCACTTGTGCCCAGGCCTTAAGCCCAGCCCGCACTTGTGCCCAGGCCTTAAGCCCAGCCCGCACTTGTGCCCAGGCCTTAAGCCCAGCCCGCACTTGTGCCCAGGCCTTAAGCCCAGCCCGCACTTGTGCCCAGGCCTTAAGCCCAGCCCGCACTTGTGCCCAGGCCTTAAGCCCAGCCCGCACTTGTGCCCAGGCCTTAAGCCCAGCCCGCATTTGTGCCCAGGCCTTAAGCCCAGCCCGCACTTGTGCTGAGGCCTTAAGCCCAGCCCGCACTTGTGCCCAGGCTTTAAGCCCAGCCCGCACTTGTGCCCAGGCCTTAAGCCCAGCCCGCACTTGTGCCCAGGCCTTAAGCCCAGCCCGCACTTGTGCCCAGGCCTTAAGCCCAGCCCGCACTTGTGCCCAGGCCTTAAGCCCAGCCCGCACTTGTGCCCCGGCCTTAAGCCCAGCCCGCACTTGTGCCCCGGCCTTAAGCCCAGCCCGCACTTGTGCCGCGGCCTTAAGCCCAGCCCGCACTTGTCTCCCGGCCTTAAGCCTAGCCCGCACTTGTGCCCCGGCCTTAAGCCAAGCCCGCACTTGTGCCCCGGCCTTAAGCCTAGCCCGCACTTGTGCCCCGGCCTTAAGCCTAGCCCGCACTTGTGCCCCGGCCTTAAGCCTAGCCCGCACTTGTGCCCCGGCCTTAAGCCTAGCCCGCACTTGTGCCCCGGCCTTAAGCCTAGCCCGCACTTGTGCCCCGGCCTTAAGCCTAGCCCGCACTTGTGCCCCGGCCTTAAGCCTAGCCCGCACTTGTGCCCCGGCCTTAAGCCTAGCCCGCACTTGTGCCCCGGCCTTAAGCCTAGCCCGCACTTGTGCCCCGGCCTTAAGCCTAGCCCGCACTTGTGCCCCGGCCTTAAGCCTAGCCCGCACTTGTGCCCAGGCCTTTAGCCTAGCCCGCACTTGTGCCCCGGCCTTTAGCCTAGCCCGCACTTGTGCCCCGGCCTAAAGCCCAGCCCGCACTTGTGCCCAGGCCTTAAGCCCAGCCCGCACTTGTGCCCAGGCCTTAAGCCCAGCCCGCACTTGTGCCCAGGCCTTAAGCCCAGCCCGCACTTGTGCCCAGGCCTTAAGCCCAGCCCGCACTTGTGCCCAGGCCTTAAGCCCAGCCCGCACTTGTGCCGAGGCCTTAAGCCCAGCCCGCACTTGTGCCCAGGCCTTAAGCCCAGCCCGCACTTGTGCCCAGGCCTTAAGCCCAGCCCGCACTTGTGCCCAGGCCTTAAGCCCAGCCCGCACTTGTGCCCAGGCCTTAAGCCCAGCCCGCACTTGTGCCCAGGCCTTAAGCCCAGCCCGCACTTGTGCCCAGGCCTTAAGCCCAGCCCCCACTTGTGCCCAGGCCTTAAGCCCAGCCCGCACTTTTGAGCCCCTTGTATGCTTGTTTGTTTGTTTTTGTCTTCAGCTTCATGTTGGTTATGCACATAGGGACAGCTTTATGCTCTTCGCTCTTGTCCCGTCTGAATGCACATGCACGACTGTAATTGGGGAAGAAGGCATTACCCATTTACGGAGGACAGACAAGAAGTGCCTGGTCACTTGGAGCATGGGGTTATGGAGAGGCTCCGCACTGTACAACAAAGGATCTAGTCCTAAATGTCCAAGTACAGAGTAGAGGGGTGAAAGCTAGCTCTTCACCCCTATGGGTGCCTAACCCTTTATGCAAAGAGTGCAAAAAGTTAGCTGTATGCCTTAAGCCTAGCCAGCACTTGTGCCCATGCCTTAAGCCTAGCCAGCACTTGTGCCCCCTTGCCTTGATCCTAGCCAGCACTGCACTTGTGCCCAGGCCTTAAGCCTAGCCTGCACTTGTGCCCAGGCCTTAAGCCTAGCTGGCACTTGTGCCCATGCCTTAAGCCTAGCCAGCACTTGTGCCCCCTGCCTTGATCCTAGCCAGCACTGCACTTGTGCCCCGGCCTTAAGCCTAGCCCGCACTTGTGCCCCGGCCTTAAGCCTAGCCCGCACTTGTGCCCCGGCCTTAAGCCTAGCCCGCACTTGTGCCCCGGCCTTAAGCCTAGCCCGCACTTGTGCCCCGGCCTTAAGCCTAGCCCGCACTTGTGCCCCGGCCTTAAGCCTAGCCCGCACTTGTGCCCCGGCCTTAAGCCTAGCCCGCACTTGTGCCCCGGCCTTAAGCCTAGCCCGCACTTGTGCCCCGGCCTTAAGCCTAGCCCGCACTTGTGCCCCGGCCTTAAGCCTAGCCCGCACTTGTGCCCCGGCCTTAAGCCTAGCCCGCACTTGTGCCCCGGCCTTAAGCCTAGCCCGCACTTGTGCCCCGGCCTTAAGCCTAGCCCGCACTTGTGCCCCGACCTTAAGCCCAGCCCGCACTTGTGCCCCGACCTTAAGCCCAGCCCGCACTTGTGCCCCGGCCTTAAGCCTAGCCCGCACTTGTGCTCAGGCCTTAAGCCTAGCCCGCACTTGTGCCCAGGCCTTAAGCCTAGCCCGCACTTGTGCCCAGGCCTTAAACCTAGCCCGCACTTGTGCCCCGGCCTTAAGCCTAGCCCGCACTTGTGCATCGGCCTTAAGCCTAGCCCGCACTTGTGCCCAGGCCTTATGCCTAGCCCGCACTTGTGCCCCCGGCCTTAAGCCTAGCCCGCACTTGTGCCCCCGGCCTTAAGCGTAGCCCGCACTTGTGCCCAGGCCTTAAGCCTAGCCCGCACTTGTGCCCCGGCCTTAGGCCTAGCCCGCACTTGTGCCCCGGCCTTAAGCCTAGCCCGCACTTGTGCTCAGGCCTTAAGCCTAGCCCGCACTTGTGCCCAGGCCTTAAGCCTAGCCCGCACTTGTGCCCAGGCCTTAAGCCTAGCCCGCACTTGTGCCCAGGCCTTAAACCTAGCCCGCACTTGTGCCCCGGCCTTAAGCCTAGCCCGCACTTGTGCATCGGCCTTAAACCTAGCCCGCACTTGTGCCCAGGCCTTATGCCTAGCCCGCACTTGTGCCCCCGGCCTTAAGCCTAGCCCGCACTTGTGCCCCCGGCCTTAAGCGTAGCCCGCACTTGTGCCCAGGCCTTAAGCCTAGCCCGCACTTGTGCCCAGGCCTTAAGCCTAGCCCGCACTTGTGCCCAGGCCTTAAGCCTAGCCCGCACTTGTGCCCAGGCCTTAAGCCTAGCCCGCACTTGTGCCCCGGGATTAAGCCTAGCCCGCACTTGTGCCCAGGCCTTAAGCCTAGCCCGCACTTGTGCCCAGGCCTTAAGCCTAGCCCGCACTTGTGACCAGGCCTTAAGCCTAGCCCGCACTTGTGCCCAGGCCTTAAGCCTAGCCCGCACTTGTGCCCAGGCCTTAAGCCTAGCCCGCACTTGTGCCCAGGCCTTAAACCTAGCCCGCACTTGTGCATCGGCCTGAAGCCTAGCCCGCACTTGTGCCCAGGCCTTAAGCCTAGCCCGCACTTGTGCATCGGCCTGAAGCCTAGCCCGCACTTGTGCCCAGGCCTTAAGCCTAGCCCGCACTTGTGCCCAGGCCTTAAGCCTAGCCCGCACTTGTGCCCCGGCCTTAAGCCTAGCCCGCACTTGTGCCCCGGCCTTAAGCCTAGCCCGCACTTGTGCCCCCGGCCTTAAGCCTAGCCCGCACTTGTGCCACGGACTTAAGCCAAGCCCGCACTTGTGCTCAGGCCTTAAGCCTAGCCCGCACTTGTGCCCAAGCCTTAAGCCTAGCCCGCACTTGTGCCCAGGCCTTAAGCCTAGCCCGCACTTGTGCCCAGGCCTTAAGCCTAGCCCGCACTTGTGCCCAGGCCTTAAGCCTAGCCCGCACTTGTGCCCCGGCCTTAAGCCTAGCCCGCACTTGTGCCCCGGCCTTAAGCCTAGCCCGCACTTGTGCCCCGGCCTTAAGCCTAGCCCGCACTTGTGCCCCGGCCTTAAGCCTAGCCCGCACTTGTGCCCCGGCCTTAAGCCTAGCCCGCACTTGTGCCCCGGCCTTAAGCCTAGCCCGCACTTGTGTCCCGGCCTTCAGCCTAGCCCGCACTTGTGCCCCGGCCTTCAGCCTAGCCCGCACTTGTGCCCCGGCCTTAAGCCTAGCCCGCACTTGTGCCCCGGCCTTAAGCCTAGCCCGCACTTGTGCCCCGGCCTTAAGCCTAGCCCGCACTTGTGCCCCGGCCTTAAGCCTAGCCCGCACTTGTGCCCAGGCCTTTAGCCTAGCCCGCACTTGTGCCCCGGCCTTTAGCCTAGCCCGCACTTGTGCTCCGGCCTAAAGCCCAGCCCGCACTTGTGCCCAGGCCTTAAGCCCAGCCCGCACTTGTGCCCAGGCCTTAAGCCCAGCCCGCACTTGTGCCCAGGCCTTAAGCCCAGCCCGCACTTGTGCCCAGGCCTTAAGCCCAGCCCGCACTTGTGCCCAGGCCTTAAGCCCAGCCCGCACTTGTGCCCAGGCCTTAAGCCCAGCCCGCACTTGTGCCCAGGCCTTAAGCCCAGCCCGCACTTGTGCCCAGGCCTTAAGCCCAGCCCGCACTTGTGCCGAGGCCTTAAGCCCAGCCCGCACTTGTGCCCAGGCTTTAAGCCCAGCCCGCACTTGTGCCCAGGCCTTAAGCCCAGCCCGCACTTGTGCCCAGGCCTTAAGCCCAGCCCGCACTTGTGCCCAGGCCTTAAGCCCAGCCCGCACTTGTGCCCAGGCCTTAAGCCCAGCCCGCACTTGTGCCCCGGCCTTAAGCCCAGCCCGCACTTGTGCCCCGGCCTTAAGCCCAGCCCGCACTTGTGCCGCGGCCTTAAGCCCAGCCCGCACTTGTCTCCCGGCCTTAAGCCTAGCCCGCACTTGTGCCCCGGCCTTAAGCCAAGCCCGCACTTGTGCCCCGGCCTTAAGCCTAGCCCGCACTTGTGCCCCGGCCTTAAGCCTAGCCCGCACTTGTGCCCCGGCCTTAAGCCTAGCCCGCACTTGTGCCCCGGCCTTAAGCCTAGCCCGAACTTGTGCCCCGGCCTTAAGCCTAGCCCGCACTTGTGCCCCGGCCTTAAGCCTAGCCCGCACTTGTGCCCCGGCCTTAAGCCTAGCCCGCACTTGTGCCCCGGCCTTAAGCCTAGCCCGCACTTGTGCCCCGGCCTTAAGCCTAGCCCGCACTTGTGCCCCGGCCTTAAGCCTAGCCCGCACTTGTGCCCCGGCCTTAAGCCTAGCCCGCACTTGTGCCCAGGCCTTTAGCCTAGCCCGCACTTGTGCCCAGGCCTTAAGCCTAGCCCGCACTTGTGCCCAGGCCTTAAGCCTAGCCCGCACTTGTGCCCAGGCCTTAAACCTAGCCCGCACTTGTGCCCCGGCCTTAAGCCTAGCTCGCACTTGTGCCCCGGCCTTAAGCCTAGCCCGCACTTGTGCCCCGGCCTTAAGCCTAGCCCGCACTTGTGCCCCGGCCTTAAGCCTAGCCCGCACTTGTGCCCCGGCCTTAAGCCTAGCCCGCACTTGTGCCCCGGCCTTAAGCCTAGCCCGCACTTGTGCCCCGGCCTTAAGCCTAGCCCGCACTTGTGCCCAGGCCTTTAGCCTAGCCCGCACTTGTGCCCCGGCCTTTAGCCTAGCCCGCACTTGTGCCCCGGCCTAAAGCCCAGCCCGCACTTGTGCCCAGGCCTGAAGCCCAGCCCGCACTTGTGCCCAGGCCTTAAGCCCAGCCCGCACTTGTGCCCAGGCCTTAAGCCCAGCCCGCACTTGTGCCCAGGCCTTAAGCCCAGCCCGCACTTGTGCCCAGGCCTTAAGCCCAGCCCGCACTTGTGCCCAGGCCTTAAGCCCAGCCCGCACTTGTGCCGAGGCCTTAAGCCCAGCCCGCACTTGTGCCCAGGCCTTAAGCCCAGCCCGCACTTGTGCCCAGGCCTTAAGCCCAGCCCGCACTTGTGCCCAGGCCTTAAGCCCAGCCCGCACTTGTGCCCAGGCCTTAAGCCCAGCCCGCACTTGTGCCCAGGCCTTAAGCCCAGCCCGCACTTGTGCCCAGGCCTTAAGCCCAGCCCCCACTTGTGCCCAGGCCTTAAGCCCAGCCCGCACTTTTGAGCCCCTTGTATGCTTGTTTGTTTGTTTTTGTCTTCAGCTTCATGTTGGTTATGCACATAGGGCCAGCTTTATGCTCTTCGCTCTTGTCCCGTCTGAATGCACATGCACGACTGTAATTGGGGAAGAAGGCATTACCCATTTACGGAGGACAGACAAGAAGTGCCTGGTCGCTTGGAGCATGGGGTTATGGAGAGGCTCCGCACTGTACAACAAAGGATCTAGTCCTAAATGTCCAAGTACAGAGTAGAGGGGTGAAAGCTAGCTCTTCACCCCTATGGGTGCCTAACCCTTTATGCAAAGAGTGCAAAGAGTTAGCTGTATGCCTTAAGCCTAGCCAGCACTTGTGCCCATGCCTTAAGCCTAGCCAGCACTTGTGCCCCCTTGCCTTGATCCTAGCCAGCACTGCACTTGTGCCCAGGCCTTAAGCCTAGCCTGCACTTGTGCCCAGGCCTTAAGCCTAGCTGGCACTTGTGCCCATGCCTTAAGCCTAGCCAGCACTTGTGCCCCCTGCCTTGATCCTAGCCAGCACTGCACTTGTGCCCCGGCCTTAAGCCTAGCCCGCACTTGTGCCCCGGCCTTAAGCCTAGCCCGCACTTGTGCCCCGGCCTTAAGCCTAGCCCGCACTTGTGCCCCGGCCTTAAGCCTAGCCCGCACTTGTGCCCCGGCCTTAAGCCTAGCCCGCACTTGTGCCCCGGCCTTAAGCCTAGCCCGCACTTGTGCCCCGGCCTTAAGCCTAGCCCGCACTTGTGCCCCGGCCTTAAGCCTAGCCTGCACTTGTGCCCCGGCCTTAAGCCTAGCCCGCACTTGTGCCCCGGCCTTAAGCCTAGCCCGCACTTGTGCCCCGGCCTTAAGCCTAGCCCGCACTTGTGCCCCGGCCTTAAGCCTAGCCCGCACTTGTGCCCCGGCCTTAAGCCTAGCCCGCACTTGTGCCCCGACCTTAAGCCCAGCCCGCACTTGTGCCCCGACCTTAAGCCCAGCCCGCACTTGTGCCCCGGCCTTAAGCCTAGCCCGCACTTGTGCTCAGGCCTTAAGCCTAGCCTGCACTTGTGCCCAGGCCTTAAGCCTAGCCCGCACTTGTGCCCAGGCCTTAAACCTAGCCCGCACTTGTGCCCCGGCCTTAAGCCTAGCCCGCACTTGTGCATCGGCCTTAAGCCTAGCCCGCACTTGTGCCCAGGCCTTATGCCTAGCCCGCACTTGTGCCCCCGGCCTTAAGCCTAGCCCGCACTTGTGCCCCCGGCCTTAAGCGTAGCCCGCACTTGTGCCCAGGCCTTAAGCCTAGCCCGCACTTGTGCCCCGGCCTTAGGCCTAGCCCGCACTTGTGCCCCGGCCTTAAGCCTAGCCCGCACTTGTGCTCAGGCCTTAAGCCTAGCCCGCACTTGTGCCCAGGCCTTAAGCCTAGCCCGCACTTGTGCCCAGGCCTTAAGCCTAGCCCGCACTTGTGCCCAGGCCTTAAACCTAGCCCGCACTTGTGCCCCGGCCTTAAGCCTAGCCCGCACTTGTGCATCGGCCTTAAGCCTAGCCCGCACTTGTGCATCGGCCTGAAGCCTAGCCCGCACTTGTGCCCAGGCCTTAAGCCTAGCCCGCACTTGTGCCCAGGCCTTAAGCCTAGCCCGCACTTGTGCCCCGGCCTTAAGCCTAGCCCGCACTTGTGCCCCGGCCTTAAGCCTAGCCCGCACTTGTGCCCCCGGCCTTAAGCCTAGCCCGCACTTGTGCCACGGACTTAAGCCAAGCCCGCACTTGTGCTCAGGCCTTAAGCCTAGCCCGCACTTGTGCCCAAGCCTTAAGCCTAGCCCGCACTTGTGCCCAGGCCTTAAGCCTAGCCCGCACTTGTGCCCAGGCCTTAAGCCTAGCCCGCACTTGTGCCCAGGCCTTAAGCCTAGCCCGCACTTGTGCCCCGGCCTTAAGCCTAGCCCGCACTTGTGCCCCGGCCTTAAGCCTAGCCCGCACTTGTGCCCCGGCCTTAAGCCTAGCCCGCACTTGTGCCCCGGCCTTAAGCCTAGCCCGCACTTGTGCCCCGGCCTTAAGCCTAGCCCGCACTTGTGCCCCGGCCTTAAGCCTAGCCCGCACTTGTGCCCCGGCCTTCAGCCTAGCCCGCACTTGTGCCCCGGCCTTCAGCCTAGCCCGCACTTGTGCCCCGGCCTTCAGCCTAGCCCGCACTTGTGCCCCGGCCTTAAGCCTAGCCCGCACTTGTGCCCCGGCCTTAAGCCTAGCCCGCACTTGTGCCCCGGCCTTAAGCCTAGCCCGCACTTGTGCCCCGGCCTTAAGCCTAGCCCGCACTTGTGCCCCGGCCTTAAGCCTAGCCCGCACTTGTGCCCAGGCCTTTAGCCTAGCCCGCACTTGTGCCCCGGCCTTTAGCCTAGCCCGCACTTGTGCCCCGGCCTAAAGCCCAGCCCGCACTTGTGCCCAGGCCTTAAGCCCAGCCCGCACTTGTGCCCAGGCCTTAAGCCCAGCCCGCACTTGTGCCCAGGCCTTAAGCCCAGCCCGCACTTGTGCCCAGGCCTTAAGCCCAGCCCGCACTTGTGCCCAGGCCTTAAGCCCAGCCCGCACTTGTGCCCAGGCCTTAAGCCCAGCCCGCACTTGTGCCCAGGCCTTAAGCCCAGCCCGCACTTGTGCCCAGGCCTTAAGCCCAGCCCGCACTTGTGCCCAGGCCTTAAGCCCAGCCCGCACTTGTGCCCAGGCCTTAAGCCCAGCCCGCACTTGTGCCCAGGCCTTAAGCCCAGCCCGCACTTGTGCCCAGGCCTTAAGCCCAGCCCGCACTTGTGCTGAGGCCTTAAGCCCAGCCCGCACTTGTGCCCAGGCTTTAAGCCCAGCCCGCACTTGTGCCCAGGCCTTAAGCCCAGCCCGCACTTGTGCCCAGGCCTTAAGCCCAGCCCGCACTTGTGCCCAGGCCTTAAGCCCAGCCCGCACTTGTGCCCCGGCCTTAAGCCCAGCCCGCACTTGTGCCCCGGCCTTAAGCCCAGCCCGCACTTGTGCCGCGGCCTTAAGCCCAGCCCGCACTTGTCTCCCGGCCTTAAGCCTAGCCCGCACTTGTGCCCCGGCCTTAAGCCAAGCCCGCACTTGTGCCCCGGCCTTAAGCCTAGCCCGCACTTGTGCCCAGGCCTTAAGCCTAGCCCGCACTTGTGCCCCGGCCTTAAGCCTAGCCCGCACTTGTGCCCCGGCCTTAAGCCTAGCCCGCACTTGTGCCCCGGCCTTAAGCCTAGCCCGCACTTGTGCCCCGGCCTTAAGCCTAGCCCGCACTTGTGCCCCGGCCTTAAGCCTAGCCCGCACTTGTGCCCCGGCCTTAAGCCTAGCCCGCACTTGTGCCCCGGCCTTAAGCCTAGCCCGCACTTGTGCCCTGGCCTTAAGCCTAGCCCGCACTTGTGCCCCGGCCTTAAGCCTAGCCCGCACTTGTGCCCAGGCCTTTAGCCTAGCCCGCACTTGTGCCCCGGCCTTTAGCCTAGCCCGCACTTGTGCCCCGGCCTAAAGCCCAGCCCGCACTTGTGCCCAGGCCTTAAGCCCAGCCCGCACTTGTGCCCAGGCCTTAAGCCCAGCCCGCACTTGTGCCCAGGCCTTAAGCCCAGCCCGCACTTGTGCCCAGGCCTTAAGGCCAGCCCGCACTTGTGCCCAGGCCTTAAACCCAGCCCGCACTTGTGCCGAGGCCTTAAGCCCAGCCCGCACTTGTGCCCAGGCCTTAAGCCCAGCCCGCACTTGTGCCCAGGCCTTAAGCCCAGCCCGCACTTGTGCCCAGGCCTTAAGCCCAGCCCGCACTTGTGCCCAGGCCTTAAGCCCAGCCCGCACTTGTGCCCAGGCCTTAAGCCCAGCCCGCACTTGTGCCCAGGCCTTAAGCCCAGCCCCCACTTGTGCCCAGGCCTTAAGCCCAGCCCGCACTTTTGAGCCCCTTGTATGCTTGTTTGTTTGTTTTTGTCTTCAGCTTCATGTTGGTTATGCACATAGGGCCAGCTTTATGCTCTTCGCTCTTGTCCCGTCTGAATGCACATGCACGACTGTAATTGGGGAAGAAGGCATTACCCATTTACGGAGGACAGACAAGAAGTGCCTGGTCGCTTGGAGCATGGGGTTATGGAGAGGCTCCGCACTGTACAACAAAGGATCTAGTCCTAAATGTCCAAGTACAGAGTAGAGGGGTGAAAGCTAGCTCTTCACCCCTATGGGTGCCTAACCCTTTATGCAAAGAGTGCAAAGAGTTAGCTGTATGCCTTAAGCCTAGCCAGCACTTGTGCCCATGCCTTAAGCCTAGCCAGCACTTGTGCCCCCTTGCCTTGATCCTAGCCAGCACTGCACTTGTGCCCAGGCCTTAAGCCTAGCCTGCACTTGTGCCCAGGCCTTAAGCCTAGCTGGCACTTGTGCCCATGCCTTAAGCCTAGCCAGCACTTGTGCCCCCTGCCTTGATCCTAGCCAGCACTGCACTTGTGCCCCGGCCTTAAGCCTAGCCCACACTTGTGCCCCGGCCTTAAGCCTAGCCCGCACTTGTGCCCCGGCCTTAAGCCTAGCCCGCACTTGTGCCCCGGCCTTAAGCCTAGCCCGCACTTGTGCCCCGGCCTTAAGCCTAGCCCGCACTTGTGCCCCGGCCTTAAGCCTAGCCCGCACTTGTGCCCCGGCCTTAAGCCTAGCCCGCACTTGTGCCCCGGCCTTAAGCCTAGCCCGCACTTGTGCCCCGGCCTTAAGCCTAGCCCGCACTTGTGCCCCGGCCTTAAGCCTAGCCCGCACTTGTGCCCCGGCCTTAAGCCTAGCCCGCACTTGTGCCCCGGCCTTAAGCCTAGCCCGCACTTGTGCCCCGGCCTTAAGCCTAGCCCGCACTTGTGCCCCGGCCTTAAGCCTAGCCCGCACTTGTGCCCCGGCCTTAAGCCTAGCCCGCACTTGTGCCCCGACCTTAAGCCCAGCCCGCACTTGTGCCCCGACCTTAAGCCCAGCCCGCACTTGTGCCCCGACCTTAAGCCCAGCCCGCACTTGTGCCCCGGCCTTAAGCCTAGCCCGCACTTGTGCTCAGGCCTTAAGCCTAGCCCGCACTTGTGCCCAGGCCTTAAGCCTAGCCCGCACTTGTGCCCAGGCCTTAAACCTAGCCCGCACTTGTGCCCCGGCCTTAAGCCTAGCCCGCACTTGTGCCCCGGCCTTAAGCCTAGCCCGCACTTGTGCCCCGGCCTTAAGCCTAGCCCGCACTTGTGCCCCGGCCTTAAGCCTAGCCCGCACTTGTGCCCCGGCCTTAAGCCTAGCCCGCACTTGTGCCCCGGCCTTAAGCCTAGCCCGCACTTGTGCCCCGGCCTTAAGCCTAGCCCGCACTTGTGCCCCGGCCTTAAGCCTAGCCCGCACTTGTGCCCCGGCCTTAAGCCTAGCCCGCACTTGTGCCCCGGCCTTAAGCCTAGCCCGCACTTGTGCCCCGGCCTTAAGCCTAGCCCGCACTTGTGCCCCGGCCTTAAGCCTAGCCCGCACTTGTGCCCCGACCTTAAGCCCAGCCCGCACTTGTGCCCCGACCTTAAGCCCAGCCCGCACTTGTGCCCCGACCTTAAGCCCAGCCCGCACTTGTGCCCCGGCCTTAAGCCTAGCCCGCACTTGTGCTCAGGCCTTAAGCCTAGCCCGCACTTGTGCCCAGGCCTTAAGCCTAGCCCGCACTTGTGCCCAGGCCTTAAACCTAGCCCGCACTTGTGCCCCGGCCTTAAGCCTAGCCCGCACTTGTGCATCGGCCTTAAGCCTAGCCCGCACTTGTGCCCAGGCCTTATGCCTAGCCCGCACTTGTGCCCCCGGCCTTAAGCCTAGCCCGCACTTGTGCCCCCGGCCTTAAGCGTAGCCCGCACTTGTGCCCAGGCCTTAAGCCTAGCCCGCACTTGTGCCCCGGCCTTAAGCCTAGCCCGCACTTGTGCCCCGGCCTTAAGCCTAGCCCGCACTTGTGCCCCGGCCTTAAGCCTAGCCCGCACTTGTGCCCCGGCCTTAAGCCTAGCCCGCACTTGTGCCCCGGCCTTCAGCCTAGCCCGCACTTGTGCCCCGGCCTTCAGCCTAGCCCGCACTTGTGCCCCGGCCTTAAGCCTAGCCCGCACTTGTGCCCCGGCCTTAAGCCTAGCCCGCACTTGTGCCCCGGCCTTAAGCCTAGCCCGCACTTGTGCCCCGGCCTTAAGCCTAGCCCGCACTTGTGCCCAGGCCTTTAGCCTAGCCCGCACTTGTGCCCCGGCCTTTAGCCTAGCCCGCACTTGTGCCCCGGCCTAAAGCCCAGCCCGCACTTGTGCCCAGGCCTTAAGCCCAGCCCGCACTTGTGCCCAGGCCTTAAGCCCAGCCCGCACTTGTGCCCAGGCCTTAAGCCCAGCCCGCACTTGTGCCCAGGCCTTAAGCCCAGCCCGCACTTGTGCCCAGGCCTTAAGCCCAGCCCGCACTTGTGCCCAGGCCTTAAGCCCAGCCCGCACTTGTGCCCAGGCCTTAAGCCCAGCCCGCACTTGTGCCCAGGCCTTAAGCCCAGCCCGCACTTGTGCCCAGGCCTTAAGCCCAGCCCGCACTTGTGCCCAGGCCTTAAGCCCAGCCCGCACTTGTGCCCAGGCCTTAAGCCCAGCCCGCATTTGTGCCCAGGCCTTAAGCCCAGCCCGCACTTGTGCTGAGGCCTTAAGCCCAGCCCGCACTTGTGCCCAGGCTTTAAGCCCAGCCCGCACTTGTGCCCAGGCCTTAAGCCCAGCCCGCACTTGTGCCCAGGCCTTAAGCCCAGCCCGCACTTGTGCCCAGGCCTTAAGCCCAGCCCGCACTTGTGCCCCGGCCTTAAGCCCAGCCCGCACTTGTGCCCCGGCCTTAAGCCCAGCCCGCACTTGTGCCGCGGCCTTAAGCCCAGCCCGCACTTGTCTCCCGGCCTTAAGCCTAGCCCGCACTTGTGCCCCGGCCTTAAGCCAAGCCCGCACTTGTGCCCCGGCCTTAAGCCTAGCCCGCACTTGTGCCCCGGCCTTAAGCCTAGCCCGCACTTGTGCCCCGGCCTTAAGCCTAGCCCGCACTTGTGCCCCGGCCTTAAGCCTAGCCCGCACTTGTGCCCCGGCCTTAAGCCTAGCCCGCACTTGTGCCCCGGCCTTAAGCCTAGCCCGCACTTGTGCCCCGGCCTTAAGCCTAGCCCGCACTTGTGCCCCGGCCTTAAGCCTAGCCCGCACTTGTGCCCCGGCCTTAAGCCTAGCCCGCACTTGTGCCCCGGCCTTAAGCCTAGCCCGCACTTGTGCCCCGGCCTTAAGCCTAGCCCGCACTTGTGCCCAGGCCTTTAGCCTAGCCCGCACTTGTGCCCCGGCCTTTAGCCTAGCCCGCACTTGTGCCCCGGCCTAAAGCCCAGCCCGCACTTGTGCCCAGGCCTTAAGCCCAGCCCGCACTTGTGCCCAGGCCTTAAGCCCAGCCCGCACTTGTGCCCAGGCCTTAAGCCCAGCCCGCACTTGTGCCCAGGCCTTAAGCCCAGCCCGCACTTGTGCCCAGGCCTTAAGCCCAGCCCGCACTTGTGCCCAGGCCTTAAGCCCAGCCCGCACTTGTGCCGAGGCCTTAAGCCCAGCCCGCACTTGTGCCCAGGCCTTAAGCCCAGCCCGCACTTGTGCCCAGGCCTTAAGCCCAGCCCGCACTTGTGCCCAGGCCTTAAGCCCAGCCCGCACTTGTGCCCAGGCCTTAAGCCCAGCCCGCACTTGTGCCCAGGCCTTAAGCCCAGCCCGCACTTGTGCCCAGGCCTTAAGCCCAGCCCCCACTTGTGCCCAGGCCTTAAGCCCAGCCCGCACTTTTGAGCCCCTTGTATGCTTGTTTGTTTGTTTTTGTCTTCAGCTTCATGTTGGTTATGCACATAGGGACAGCTTTATGCTCTTCGCTCTTGTCCCGTCTGAATGCACATGCACGACTGTAATTGGGGAAGAAGGCATTACCCATTTACGGAGGACAGACAAGAAGTGCCTGGTCGCTTGGAGCATGGGGTTATGGAGAGGCTCCGCACTGTACAACAAAGGATCTAGTCCTAAATGTCCAAGTACAGAGTAGAGGGGTGAAAGCTAGCTCTTCACCCCTATGGGTGCCTAACCCTTTATGCAAAGAGTGCAAAGAGTTAGCTGTATGCCTTAAGCCTAGCCAGCACTTGTGCCCATGCCTTAAGCCTAGCCAGCACTTGTGCCCCCTTGCCTTGATCCTAGCCAGCACTGCACTTGTGCCCAGGCCTTAAGCCTAGCCTGCACTTGTGCCCAGGCCTTAAGCCTAGCTGGCACTTGTGCCCATGCCTTAAGCCTAGCCAGCACTTGTGCCCCCTGCCTTGATCCTAGCCAGCACTGCACTTGTGCCCCGGCCTTAAGCCTAGCCCGCACTTGTGCCCCGGCCTTAAGCCTAGCCCGCACTTGTGCCCCGGCCTTAAGCCTAGCCCGCACTTGTGCCCCGGCCTTAAGCCTAGCCCGCACTTGTGCCCCGGCCTTAAGCCTAGCCCGCACTTGTGCCCCGGCCTTAAGCCTAGCCCGCACTTGTGCCCCGGCCTTAAGCCTAGCCCGCACTTGTGCCCCGGCCTTAAGCCTAGCCCGCACTTGTGCCCCGGCCTTAAGCCTAGCCCGCACTTGTGCCCCGGCCTTAAGCCTAGCCCGCACTTGTGCCCCGGCCTTAAGCCTAGCCCGCACTTGTGCCCCGGCCTTAAGCCTAGCCCGCACTTGTGCCCCGGCCTTAAGCCTAGCCCGCACTTGTGCCCCGACCTTAAGCCCAGCCCGCACTTGTGCCCCGACCTTAAGCCCAGCCCGCACTTGTGCCCCGGCCTTAAGCCTAGCCCGCACTTGTGCTCAGGCCTTAAGCCTAGCCCGCACTTGTGCCCAGGCCTTAAGCCTAGCCCGCACTTGTGCCCAGGCCTTAAACCTAGCCCGCACTTGTGCCCCGGCCTTAAGCCTAGCCCGCACTTGTGCATCGGCCTTAAGCCTAGCCCGCACTTGTGCCCAGGCCTTATGCCTAGCCCGCACTTGTGCCCCCGGCCTTAAGCCTAGCCCGCACTTGTGCCCCCGGCCTTAAGCGTAGCCCGCACTTGTGCCCAGGCCTTAAGCCTAGCCCGCACTTGTGCCCCGGCCTTAGGCCTAGCCCGCACTTGTGCCCCGGCCTTAAGCCTAGCCCGCACTTGTGCTCAGGCCTTAAGCCTAGCCCGCACTTGTGCCCAGGCCTTAAGCCTAGCCCGCACTTGTGCCCAGGCCTTAAGCCTAGCCCGCACTTGTGCCCAGGCCTTAAACCTAGCCCGCACTTGTGCCCCGGCCTTAAGCCTAGCCCGCACTTGTGCATCGGCCTTAAACCTAGCCCGCACTTGTGCCCAGGCCTTATGCCTAGCCCGCACTTGTGCCCCCGGCCTTAAGCCTAGCCCGCACTTGTGCCCCCGGCCTTAAGCGTAGCCCGCACTTGTGCCCAGGCCTTAAGCCTAGCCCGCACTTGTGCCCAGGCCTTAAGCCTAGCCCGCACTTGTGCCCAGGCCTTAAGCCTAGCCCGCACTTGTGCCCAGGCCTTAAGCCTAGCCCGCACTTGTGCCCCGGGATTAAGCCTAGCCCGCACTTGTGCCCAGGCCTTAAGCCTAGCCCGCACTTGTGCCCAGGCCTTAAGCCTAGCCCGCACTTGTGCCCAGGCCTTAAGCCTAGCCCGCACTTGTGCCCAGGCCTTAAGCCTAGCCCGCACTTGTGCCCAGGCCTTAAGCCTAGCCCGCACTTGTGCCCAGGCCTTAAACCTAGCCCGCACTTGTGCATCGGCCTGAAGCCTAGCCCGCACTTGTGCCCAGGCCTTAAGCCTAGCCCGCACTTGTGCATCGGCCTGAAGCCTAGCCCGCACTTGTGCCCAGGCCTTAAGCCTAGCCCGCACTTGTGCCCAGGCCTTAAGCCTAGCCCGCACTTGTGCCCCGGCCTTAAGCCTAGCCCGCACTTGTGCCCCGGCCTTAAGCCTAGCCCGCACTTGTGCCCCCGGCCTTAAGCCTAGCCCGCACTTGTGCCACGGACTTAAGCCAAGCCCGCACTTGTGCTCAGGCCTTAAGCCTAGCCCGCACTTGTGCCCAAGCCTTAAGCCTAGCCCGCACTTGTGCCCAGGCCTTAAGCCTAGCCCGCACTTGTGCCCAGGCCTTAAGCCTAGCCCGCACTTGTGCCCAGGCCTTAAGCCTAGCCCGCACTTGTGCCCCGGCCTTAAGCCTAGCCCGCACTTGTGCCCCGGCCTTAAGCCTAGCCCGCACTTGTGCCCCGGCCTTAAGCCTAGCCCGCACTTGTGCCCCGGCCTTAAGCCTAGCCCGCACTTGTGCCCCGGCCTTAAGCCTAGCCCGCACTTGTGTCCCGGCCTTCAGCCTAGCCCGCACTTGTGCCCCGGCCTTCAGCCTAGCCCGCACTTGTGCCCCGGCCTTAAGCCTAGCCCGCACTTGTGCCCCGGCCTTAAGCCTAGCCCGCACTTGTGCCCCGGCCTTAAGCCTAGCCCGCACTTGTGCCCCGGCCTTAAGCCTAGCCCGCACTTGTGCCCAGGCCTTTAGCCTAGCCCGCACTTGTGCCCCGGCCTTTAGCCTAGCCCGCACTTGTGCTCCGGCCTAAAGCCCAGCCCGCACTTGTGCCCAGGCCTTAAGCCCAGCCCGCACTTGTGCCCAGGCCTTAAGCCCAGCCCGCACTTGTGCCCAGGCCTTAAGCCCAGCCCGCACTTGTGCCCAGGCCTTAAGCCCAGCCCGCACTTGTGCCCAGGCCTTAAGCCCAGCCCGCACTTGTGCCCAGGCCTTAAGCCCAGCCCGCACTTGTGCCCAGGCCTTAAGCCCAGCCCGCACTTGTGCCCAGGCCTTAAGCCCAGCCCGCACTTGTGCCCAGGCCTTAAGCCCAGCCCGCACTTGTGCCGAGGCCTTAAGCCCAGCCCGCACTTGTGCCCAGGCTTTAAGCCCAGCCCGCACTTGTGCCCAGGCCTTAAGCCCAGCCCGCACTTGTGCCCAGGCCTTAAGCCCAGCCCGCACTTGTGCCCAGGCCTTAAGCCCAGCCCGCACTTGTGCCCAGGCCTTAAGCCCAGCCCGCACTTGTGCCCCGGCCTTAAGCCCAGCCCGCACTTGTGCCCCGGCCTTAAGCCCAGCCCGCACTTGTGCCGCGGCCTTAAGCCCAGCCCGCACTTGTCTCCCGGCCTTAAGCCTAGCCCGCACTTGTGCCCCGGCCTTAAGCCAAGCCCGCACTTGTGCCCCGGCCTTAAGCCTAGCCCGCACTTGTGCCCCGGCCTTAAGCCTAGCCCGCACTTGTGCCCCGGCCTTAAGCCTAGCCCGCACTTGTGCCCCGGCCTTAAGCCTAGCCCGAACTTGTGCCCCGGCCTTAAGCCTAGCCCGCACTTGTGCCCCGGCCTTAAGCCTAGCCCGCACTTGTGCCCCGGCCTTAAGCCTAGCCCGCACTTGTGCCCCGGCCTTAAGCCTAGCCCGCACTTGTGCCCCGGCCTTAAGCCTAGCCCGCACTTGTGCCCCGGCCTTAAGCCTAGCCCGCACTTGTGCCCCGGCCTTAAGCCTAGCCCGCACTTGTGCCCAGGCCTTTAGCCTAGCCCGCACTTGTGCCCAGGCCTTAAGCCTAGCCCGCACTTGTGCCCAGGCCTTAAGCCTAGCCCGCACTTGTGCCCAGGCCTTAAACCTAGCCCGCACTTGTGCCCCGGCCTTAAGCCTAGCTCGCACTTGTGCCCCGGCCTTAAGCCTAGCCCGCACTTGTGCCCCGGCCTTAAGCCTAGCCCGCACTTGTGCCCCGGCCTTAAGCCTAGCCCGCACTTGTGCCCCGGCCTTAAGCCTAGCCCGCACTTGTGCCCCGGCCTTAAGCCTAGCCCGCACTTGTGCCCCGGCCTTAAGCCTAGCCCGCACTTGTGCCCAGGCCTTTAGCCTAGCCCGCACTTGTGCCCCGGCCTTTAGCCTAGCCCGCACTTGTGCCCCGGCCTAAAGCCCAGCCCGCACTTGTGCCCAGGCCTGAAGCCCAGCCCGCACTTGTGCCCAGGCCTTAAGCCCAGCCCGCACTTGTGCCCAGGCCTTAAGCCCAGCCCGCACTTGTGCCCAGGCCTTAAGCCCAGCCCGCACTTGTGCCCAGGCCTTAAGCCCAGCCCGCACTTGTGCCCAGGCCTTAAGCCCAGCCCGCACTTGTGCCGAGGCCTTAAGCCCAGCCCGCACTTGTGCCCAGGCCTTAAGCCCAGCCCGCACTTGTGCCCAGGCCTTAAGCCCAGCCCGCACTTGTGCCCAGGCCTTAAGCCCAGCCCGCACTTGTGCCCAGGCCTTAAGCCCAGCCCGCACTTGTGCCCAGGCCTTAAGCCCAGCCCGCACTTGTGCCCAGGCCTTAAGCCCAGCCCCCACTTGTGCCCAGGCCTTAAGCCCAGCCCGCACTTTTGAGCCCCTTGTATGCTTGTTTGTTTGTTTTTGTCTTCAGCTTCATGTTGGTTATGCACATAGGGCCAGCTTTATGCTCTTCGCTCTTGTCCCGTCTGAATGCACATGCACGACTGTAATTGGGGAAGAAGGCATTACCCATTTACGGAGGACAGACAAGAAGTGCCTGGTCGCTTGGAGCATGGGGTTATGGAGAGGCTCCGCACTGTACAACAAAGGATCTAGTCCTAAATGTCCAAGTACAGAGTAGAGGGGTGAAAGCTAGCTCTTCACCCCTATGGGTGCCTAACCCTTTATGCAAAGAGTGCAAAGAGTTAGCTGTATGCCTTAAGCCTAGCCAGCACTTGTGCCCATGCCTTAAGCCTAGCCAGCACTTGTGCCCCCTTGCCTTGATCCTAGCCAGCACTGCACTTGTGCCCAGGCCTTAAGCCTAGCCTGCACTTGTGCCCAGGCCTTAAGCCTAGCTGGCACTTGTGCCCATGCCTTAAGCCTAGCCAGCACTTGTGCCCCCTGCCTTGATCCTAGCCAGCACTGCACTTGTGCCCCGGCCTTAAGCCTAGCCCGCACTTGTGCCCCGGCCTTAAGCCTAGCCCGCACTTGTGCCCCGGCCTTAAGCCTAGCCCGCACTTGTGCCCCGGCCTTAAGCCTAGCCCGCACTTGTGCCCCGGCCTTAAGCCTAGCCCGCACTTGTGCCCCGGCCTTAAGCCTAGCCCGCACTTGTGCCCCGGCCTTAAGCCTAGCCCGCACTTGTGCCCCGGCCTTAAGCCTAGCCTGCACTTGTGCCCCGGCCTTAAGCCTAGCCCGCACTTGTGCCCCGGCCTTAAGCCTAGCCCGCACTTGTGCCCCGGCCTTAAGCCTAGCCCGCACTTGTGCCCCGGCCTTAAGCCTAGCCCGCACTTGTGCCCCGGCCTTAAGCCTAGCCCGCACTTGTGCCCCGACCTTAAGCCCAGCCCGCACTTGTGCCCCGACCTTAAGCCCAGCCCGCACTTGTGCCCCGGCCTTAAGCCTAGCCCGCACTTGTGCTCAGGCCTTAAGCCTAGCCTGCACTTGTGCCCAGGCCTTAAGCCTAGCCCGCACTTGTGCCCAGGCCTTAAACCTAGCCCGCACTTGTGCCCCGGCCTTAAGCCTAGCCCGCACTTGTGCATCGGCCTTAAGCCTAGCCCGCACTTGTGCCCAGGCCTTATGCCTAGCCCGCACTTGTGCCCCCGGCCTTAAGCCTAGCCCGCACTTGTGCCCCCGGCCTTAAGCGTAGCCCGCACTTGTGCCCAGGCCTTAAGCCTAGCCCGCACTTGTGCCCCGGCCTTAGGCCTAGCCCGCACTTGTGCCCCGGCCTTAAGCCTAGCCCGCACTTGTGCTCAGGCCTTAAGCCTAGCCCGCACTTGTGCCCAGGCCTTAAGCCTAGCCCGCACTTGTGCCCAGGCCTTAAGCCTAGCCCGCACTTGTGCCCAGGCCTTAAACCTAGCCCGCACTTGTGCCCCGGCCTTAAGCCTAGCCCGCACTTGTGCATCGGCCTTAAGCCTAGCCCGCACTTGTGCATCGGCCTGAAGCCTAGCCCGCACTTGTGCCCAGGCCTTAAGCCTAGCCCGCACTTGTGCCCAGGCCTTAAGCCTAGCCCGCACTTGTGCCCCGGCCTTAAGCCTAGCCCGCACTTGTGCCCCGGCCTTAAGCCTAGCCCGCACTTGTGCCCCCGGCCTTAAGCCTAGCCCGCACTTGTGCCACGGACTTAAGCCAAGCCCGCACTTGTGCTCAGGCCTTAAGCCTAGCCCGCACTTGTGCCCAAGCCTTAAGCCTAGCCCGCACTTGTGCCCAGGCCTTAAGCCTAGCCCGCACTTGTGCCCAGGCCTTAAGCCTAGCCCGCACTTGTGCCCAGGCCTTAAGCCTAGCCCGCACTTGTGCCCCGGCCTTAAGCCTAGCCCGCACTTGTGCCCCGGCCTTAAGCCTAGCCCGCACTTGTGCCCCGGCCTTAAGCCTAGCCCGCACTTGTGCCCCGGCCTTAAGCCTAGCCCGCACTTGTGCCCCGGCCTTAAGCCTAGCCCGCACTTGTGCCCCGGCCTTAAGCCTAGCCCGCACTTGTGCCCCGGCCTTAAGCCTAGCCCGCACTTGTGCCCCGGCCTTCAGCCTAGCCCGCACTTGTGCCCCGGCCTTCAGCCTAGCCCGCACTTGTGCCCCGGCCTTCAGCCTAGCCCGCACTTGTGCCCCGGCCTTAAGCCTAGCCCGCACTTGTGCCCCGGCCTTAAGCCTAGCCCGCACTTGTGCCCCGGCCTTAAGCCTAGCCCGCACTTGTGCCCCGGCCTTAAGCCTAGCCCGCACTTGTGCCCCGGCCTTAAGCCTAGCCCGCACTTGTGCCCAGGCCTTTAGCCTAGCCCGCACTTGTGCCCCGGCCTTTAGCCTAGCCCGCACTTGTGCCCCGGCCTAAAGCCCAGCCCGCACTTGTGCCCAGGCCTTAAGCCCAGCCCGCACTTGTGCCCAGGCCTTAAGCCCAGCCCGCACTTGTGCCCAGGCCTTAAGCCCAGCCCGCACTTGTGCCCAGGCCTTAAGCCCAGCCCGCACTTGTGCCCAGGCCTTAAGCCCAGCCCGCACTTGTGCCCAGGCCTTAAGCCCAGCCCGCACTTGTGCCCAGGCCTTAAGCCCAGCCCGCACTTGTGCCCAGGCCTTAAGCCCAGCCCGCACTTGTGCCCAGGCCTTAAGCCCAGCCCGCACTTGTGCCCAGGCCTTAAGCCCAGCCCGCACTTGTGCCCAGGCCTTAAGCCCAGCCCGCACTTGTGCCCAGGCCTTAAGCCCAGCCCGCACTTGTGCTGAGGCCTTAAGCCCAGCCCGCACTTGTGCCCAGGCTTTAAGCCCAGCCCGCACTTGTGCCCAGGCCTTAAGCCCAGCCCGCACTTGTGCCCAGGCCTTAAGCCCAGCCCGCACTTGTGCCCAGGCCTTAAGCCCAGCCCGCACTTGTGCCCAGGCCTTAAGCCCAGCCCGCACTTGTGCCCCGGCCTTAAGCCCAGCCCGCACTTGTGCCCCGGCCTTAAGCCCAGCCCGCACTTGTGCCGCGGCCTTAAGCCCAGCCCGCACTTGTCTCCCGGCCTTAAGCCTAGCCCGCACTTGTGCCCCGGCCTTAAGCCAAGCCCGCACTTGTGCCCCGGCCTTAAGCCTAGCCCGCACTTGTGCCCCGGCCTTAAGCCTAGCCCGCACTTGTGCCCCGGCCTTAAGCCTAGCCCGCACTTGTGCCCCGGCCTTAAGCCTAGCCCGCACTTGTGCCCCGGCCTTAAGCCTAGCCCGCACTTGTGCCCCGGCCTTAAGCCTAGCCCGCACTTGTGCCCCGGCCTTAAGCCTAGCCCGCACTTGTGCCCCGGCCTTAAGCCTAGCCCGCACTTGTGCCCCGGCCTTAAGCCTAGCCCGCACTTGTGCCCTGGCCATAAGCCTAGCCCGCACTTGTGCCCCGGCCTTAAGCCTAGCCCGCACTTGTGCCCAGGCCTTTAGCCTAGCCCGCACTTGTGCCCCGGCCTTTAGCCTAGCCCGCACTTGTGCCCCGGCCTAAAGCCCAGCCCGCACTTGTGCCCAGGCCTTAAGCCCAGCCCGCACTTGTGCCCAGGCCTTAAGCCCAGCCCGCACTTGTGCCCAGGCCTTAAGCCCAGCCCGCACTTGTGCCCAGGCCTTAAGGCCAGCCCGCACTTGTGCCCAGGCCTTAAGCCCAGCCCGCACTTGTGCCGAGGCCTTAAGCCCAGCCCGCACTTGTGCCCAGGCCTTAAGCCCAGCCCGCACTTGTGCCCAGGCCTTAAGCCCAGCCCGCACTTGTGCCCAGGCCTTAAGCCCAGCCCGCACTTGTGCCCAGGCCTTAAGCCCAGCCCGCACTTGTGCCCAGGCCTTAAGCCCAGCCCGCACTTGTGCCCAGGCCTTAAGCCCAGCCCGCACTTGTGCCCAGGCCTTAAGCCCAGCCCGCACTTGTGCCCAGGCCTTAAGCCCAGCCCGCACTTGTGCCCAGGCCTTAAGCCCAGCCCGCACTTGTGCCGAGGCCTTAAGCCCAGCCCGCACTTGTGCCCAGGCCTTAAGCCCAGCCCGCACTTGTGCCCAGGCCTTAAGCCCAGCCCGCACTTGTGCCCAGGCCTTAAGCCCAGCCCGCACTTGTGCCCAGGCCTTAAGCCCAGCCCGCACTTGTGCCCAGGCCTTAAGCCCAGCCCGCACTTGTGCCCAGGCCTTAAGCCCAGCCCCCACTTGTGCCCAGGCCTTAAGCCCAGCCCGCACTTTTGAGCCCCTTGTATGCTTGTTTGTTTGTTTTTGTCTTCAGCTTCATGTTGGTTATGCACATAGGGCCAGCTTTATGCTCTTCGCTCTTGTCCCGTCTGAATGCACATGCACGACTGTAATTGGGGAAGAAGGCATTACCCATTTACGGAGGACAGACAAGAAGTGCCTGGTCGCTTGGAGCATGGGGTTATGGAGAGGCTCCGCACTGTACAACAAAGGATCTAGTCCTAAATGTCCAAGTACAGAGTAGAGGGGTGAAAGCTAGCTCTTCACCCCTATGGGTGCCTAACCCTTTATGCAAAGAGTGCAAAGAGTTAGCTGTATGCCTTAAGCCTAGCCAGCACTTGTGCCCATGCCTTAAGCCTAGCCAGCACTTGTGCCCCCTTGCCTTGATCCTAGCCAGCACTGCACTTGTGCCCAGGCCTTAAGCCTAGCCTGCACTTGTGCCCAGGCCTTAAGCCTAGCTGGCACTTGTGCCCATGCCTTAAGCCTAGCCAGCACTTGTGCCCCCTGCCTTGATCCTAGCCAGCACTGCACTTGTGCCCCGGCCTTAAGCCTAGCCCGCACTTGTGCCCCGGCCTTAAGCCTAGCCCGCACTTGTGCCCCGGCCTTAAGCCTAGCCCGCACTTGTGCCCCGGCCTTAAGCCTAGCCCGCACTTGTGCCCCGGCCTTAAGCCTAGCCCGCACTTGTGCCCCGGCCTTAAGCCTAGCCCGCACTTGTGCCCCGGCCTTAAGCCTAGCCCGCACTTGTGCCCCGGCCTTAAGCCTAGCCCGCACTTGTGCCCCGGCCTTAAGCCTAGCCCGCACTTGTGCCCCGGCCTTAAGCCTAGCCCGCACTTGTGCCCCGGCCTTAAGCCTAGCCCGCACTTGTGCCCCGGCCTTAAGCCTAGCCCGCACTTGTGCCCCGGCCTTAAGCCTAGCCCGCACTTGTGCCCCGACCTTAAGCCCAGCCCGCACTTGTGCCCCGACCTTAAGCCCAGCCCGCACTTGTGCCCCGGCCTTAAGCCTAGCCCGCACTTGTGCTCAGGCCTTAAGCCTAGCCTGCACTTGTGCCCAGGCCTTAAGCCTAGCCCGCACTTGTGCCCAGGCCTTAAACCTAGCCCGCACTTGTGCCCCGGCCTTAAGCCTAGCCCGCACTTGTGCATCGGCCTTAAGCCTAGCCCGCACTTGTGCCCAGGCCTTATGCCTAGCCCGCACTTGTGCCCCCGGCCTTAAGCCTAGCCCGCACTTGTGCCCCCGGCCTTAAGCGTAGCCCGCACTTGTGCCCAGGCCTTAAGCCTAGCCCGCACTTGTGCCCCGGCCTTAGGCCTAGCCCGCACTTGTGCCCCGGCCTTAAGCCTAGCCCGCACTTGTGCTCAGGCCTTAAGCCTAGCCCGCACTTGTGCCCAGGCCTTAAGCCTAGCCCGCACTTGTGCCCAGGCCTTAAGCCTAGCCCGCACTTGTGCCCAGGCCTTAAACCTAGCCCGCACTTGTGCCCCGGCCTTAAGCCTAGCCCGCACTTGTGCATCGGCCTTAAGCC
Organism: Ranitomeya imitator; assembly: GCF_032444005.1. Lineage (NCBI taxonomy): Eukaryota > Metazoa > Chordata > Amphibia > Anura > Dendrobatidae > Ranitomeya > Ranitomeya imitator. Next base: position 131,804 of record NW_027193484.1, on the reverse strand, counting down.
TAGCCCGCACTTGTGCATCGGCCTGAAGCCTAGCCCGCACTTGTGCCCAGGCCTTAAGCCTAGCCCGCACTTGTGCCCAGGCCTTAAGCCTAGCCCGCACTTGTGCCCCGGCCTTAAGCCTAGCCCGCACTTGTGCCCCGGCCTTAAGCCTAGCCCGCACTTGTGCCCCCGGCCTTAAGCCTAGCCCGCACTTGTGCCACGGACTTAAGCCAAGCCCGCACTTGTGCTCAGGCCTTAAGCCTAGCCCGCACTTGTGCCCAAGCCTTAAGCCTAGCCCGCACTTGTGCCCAGGCCTTAAGCCTAGCCCGCACTTGTGCCCAGGCCTTAAGCCTAGCCCGCACTTGTGCCCAGGCCTTAAGCCTAGCCCGCACTTGTGCCCCGGCCTTAAGCCTAGCCCGCACTTGTGCCCCGGCCTTAAGCCTAGCCCGCACTTGTGCCCCGGCCTTAAGCCTAGCCCGCACTTGTGCCCCGGCCTTAAGCCTAGCCCGCACTTGTGCCCCGGCCTTAAGCCTAGCCCGCACTTGTGCCCCGGCCTTAAGCCTAGCCCGCACTTGTGCCCCGGCCTTCAGCCTAGCCCGCACTTGTGCCCCGGCCTTCAGCCTAGCCCGCACTTGTGCCCCGGCCTTCAGCCTAGCCCGCACTTGTGCCCCGGCCTTAAGCCTAGCCCGCACTTGTGCCCCGGCCTTAAGCCTAGCCCGCACTTGTGCCCCGGCCTTAAGCCTAGCCCGCACTTGTGCCCCGGCCTTAAGCCTAGCCCGCACTTGTGCCCCGGCCTTAAGCCTAGCCCGCACTTGTGCCCAGGCCTTTAGCCTAGCCCGCACTTGTGCCCCGGCCTTTAGCCTAGCCCGCACTTGTGCCCCGGCCTAAAGCCCAGCCCGCACTTGTGCCCAGGCCTTAAGCCCAGCCCGCACTTGTGCCCAGGCCTTAAGCCCAGCCCGCACTTGTGCCCAGGCCTTAAGCCCAGCCCGCACTTGTGCCCAGGCCTTAAGCCCAGCCCGCACTTGTGCCCAGGCCTTAAGCCCAGCCCGCACTTGTGCCCAGGCCTTAAGCCCAGCCCGCACTTGTGCCCAGGCCTTAAGCCCAGCCCGCACTTGTGCCCAGGCCTTAAGCCCAGCCCGCACTTGTGCCCAGGCCTTAAGCCCAGCCCGCACTTGTGCCCAGGCCTTAAGCCCAGCCCGCACTTGTGCCCAGGCCTTAAGCCCAGCCCGCACTTGTGCTGAGGCCTTAAGCCCAGCCCGCACTTGTGCCCAGGCTTTAAGCCCAGCCCGCACTTGTGCCCAGGCCTTAAGCCCAGCCCGCACTTGTGCCCAGGCCTTAAGCCCAGCCCGCACTTGTGCCCAGGCCTTAAGCCCAGCCCGCACTTGTGCCCAGGCCTTAAGCCCAGCCCGCACTTGTGCCCCGGCCTTAAGCCCAGCCCGCACTTGTGCCCCGGCCTTAAGCCCAGCCCGCACTTGTGCCGCGGCCTTAAGCCCAGCCCGCACTTGTCTCCCGGCCTTAAGCCTAGCCCGCACTTGTGCCCCGGCCTTAAGCCAAGCCCGCACTTGTGCCCCGGCCTTAAGCCTAGCCCGCACTTGTGCCCCGGCCTTAAGCCTAGCCCGCACTTGTGCCCCGGCCTTAAGCCTAGCCCGCACTTGTGCCCCGGCCTTAAGCCTAGCCCGCACTTGTGCCCCGGCCTTAAGCCTAGCCCGCACTTGTGCCCCGGCCTTAAGCCTAGCCCGCACTTGTGCCCCGGCCTTAAGCCTAGCCCGCACTTGTGCCCCGGCCTTAAGCCTAGCCCGCACTTGTGCCCCGGCCTTAAGCCTAGCCCGCACTTGTGCCCTGGCCTTAAGCCTAGCCCGCACTTGTGCCCCGGCCTTAAGCCTAGCCCGCACTTGTGCCCAGGCCTTTAGCCTAGCCCGCACTTGTGCCCCGGCCTTTAGCCTAGCCCGCACTTGTGCCCCGGCCTAAAGCCCAGCCCGCACTTGTGCCCAGGCCTTAAGCCCAGCCCGCACTTGTGCCCAGGCCTTAAGCCCAGCCCGCACTTGTGCCCAGGCCTTAAGCCCAGCCCGCACTTGTGCCCAGGCCTTAAGGCCAGCCCGCACTTGTGCCCAGGCCTTAAGCCCAGCCCGCACTTGTGCCGAGGCCTTAAGCCCAGCCCGCACTTGTGCCCAGGCCTTAAGCCCAGCCCGCACTTGTGCCCAGGCCTTAAGCCCAGCCCGCACTTGTGCCCAGGCCTTAAGCCCAGCCCGCACTTGTGCCCAGGCCTTAAGCCCAGCCCGCACTTGTGCCCAGGCCTTAAGCCCAGCCCGCACTTGTGCCCAGGCCTTAAGCCCAGCCCGCACTTGTGCCCAGGCCTTAAGCCCAGCCCCCACTTGTGCCCAGGCCTTAAGCCCAGCCCGCACTTTTGAGCCCCTTGTATGCTTGTTTGTTTGTTTTTGTCTTCAGCTTCATGTTGGTTATGCACATAGGGCCAGCTTTATGCTCTTCGCTCTTGTCCCGTCTGAATGCACATGCACGACTGTAATTGGGGAAGAAGGCATTACCCATTTACGGAGGACAGACAAGAAGTGCCTGGTCGCTTGGAGCATGGGGTTATGGAGAGGCTCCGCACTGTACAACAAAGGATCTAGTCCTAAATGTCCAAGTACAGAGTAGAGGGGTGAAAGCTAGCTCTTCACCCCTATGGGTGCCTAACCCTTTATGCAAAGAGTGCAAAGAGTTAGCTGTATGCCTTAAGCCTAGCCAGCACTTGTGCCCATGCCTTAAGCCTAGCCAGCACTTGTGCCCCCTTGCCTTGATCCTAGCCAGCACTGCACTTGTGCCCAGGCCTTAAGCCTAGCCTGCACTTGTGCCCAGGCCTTAAGCCTAGCTGGCACTTGTGCCCATGCCTTAAGCCTAGCCAGCACTTGTGCCCCCTGCCTTGATCCTAGCCAGCACTGCACTTGTGCCCCGGCCTTAAGCCTAGCCCGCACTTGTGCCCCGGCCTTAAGCCTAGCCCGCACTTGTGCCCCGGCCTTAAGCCTAGCCCGCACTTGTGCCCCGGCCTTAAGCCTAGCCCGCACTTGTGCCCCGGCCTTAAGCCTAGCCCGCACTTGTGCCCCGGCCTTAAGCCTAGCCCGCACTTGTGCCCCGGCCTTAAGCCTAGCCCGCACTTGTGCCCCGGCCTTAAGCCTAGCCCGCACTTGTGCCCCGGCCTTAAGCCTAGCCCGCACTTGTGCCCCGGCCTTAAGCCTAGCCCGCACTTGTGCCCCGGCCTTAAGCCTAGCCCGCACTTGTGCCCCGGCCTTAAGCCTAGCCCGCACTTGTGCCCCGGCCTTAAGCCTAGCCCGCACTTGTGCCCCGGCCTTAAGCCTAGCCCGCACTTGTGCCCCGGCCTTAAGCCTAGCCCGCACTTGTGCCCCGACCTTAAGCCCAGCCCGCACTTGTGCCCCGACCTTAAGCCCAGCCCGCACTTGTGCCCCGACCTTAAGCCCAGCCCGCACTTGTGCCCCGGCCTTAAGCCTAGCCCGCACTTGTGCTCAGGCCTTAAGCCTAGCCCGCACTTGTGCCCAGGCCTTAAGCCTAGCCCGCACTTGTGCCCAGGCCTTAAACCTAGCCCGCACTTGTGCCCCGGCCTTAAGCCTAGCCCGCACTTGTGCCCCGGCCTTAAGCCTAGCCCGCACTTGTGCCCCGGCCTTAAGCCTAGCCCGCACTTGTGCCCCGGCCTTAAGCCTAGCCCGCACTTGTGCCCCGGCCTTAAGCCTAGCCCGCACTTGTGCCCCGGCCTTAAGCCTAGCCCGCACTTGTGCCCCGGCCTTAAGCCTAGCCCGCACTTGTGCCCCGGCCTTAAGCCTAGCCCGCACTTGTGCCCCGGCCTTAAGCCTAGCCCGCACTTGTGCCCCGGCCTTAAGCCTAGCCCGCACTTGTGCCCCGGCCTTAAGCCTAGCCCGCACTTGTGCCCCGGCCTTAAGCCTAGCCCGCACTTGTGCCCCGGCCTTAAGCCCAGCCCGCACTTGTGCCCCGACCTTAAGCCCAGCCCGCACTTGTGCCCCGACCTTAAGCCCAGCCCGCACTTGTGCCCCGGCCTTAAGCCTAGCCCGCACTTGTGCTCAGGCCTTAAGCCTAGCCCGCACTTGTGCCCAGGCCTTAAGCCTAGCCCGCACTTGTGCCCAGGCCTTAAACCTAGCCCGCACTTGTGCCCCGGCCTTAAGCCTAGCCCGCACTTGTGCATCGGCCTTAAGCCTAGCCCGCACTTGTGCCCAGGCCTTATGCCTAGCCCGCACTTGTGCCCCCGGCCTTAAGCCTAGCCCGCACTTGTGCCCCCGGCCTTAAGCGTAGCCCGCACTTGTGCCCAGGCCTTAAGCCTAGCCCGCACTTGTGCCCCGGCCTTAAGCCTAGCCCGCACTTGTGCTCAGGCCTTAAGCCTAGCCCGCACTTGTGCCCAGGCCTTAAGCCTAGCCCGCACTTGTGCCCAGGCCTTAAGCCTAGCCCGCACTTGTGCCCAGGCCTTAAACCTAGCCCGCACTTGTGCCCCGGCCTTAAGCCTAGCCCGCACTTGTGCATCGGCCTTAAGCCTAGCCCGCACTTGTGCCCAGGCCTTATGCCTAGCCCGCACTTGTGCCCCCGGCCTTAAGCCTAGCCCGCACTTGTGCCCCCGGCCTTAAGCGTAGCCCGCACTTGTGCCCAGGCCTTAAGCCTAGCCCGCACTTGTGCCCAGGCCTTAAGCCTAGCCCGCACTTGTGCCCAGGCCTTAAGCCTAGCCCGCACTTGTGCCCCGGGATTAAGCCTAGCCCGCACTTGTGCCCAGGCCTTAAGCCTAGCCCGCACTTGTGCCCAGGCCTTAAGCCTAGCCCGCACTTGTGCCCAGGCCTTAAGCCTAGCCCGCACTTGTGCCCAGGCCTTAAGCCTAGCCCGCACTTGTGCCCAGGCCTTAAGCCTAGCCCGCACTTGTGCCCAGGCCTTAAACCTAGCCCGCACTTGTGCATCGGCCTGAAGCCTAGCCCGCACTTGTGCCCAGGCCTTAAGCCTAGCCCGCACTTGTGCCCAGGCCTTAAGCCTAGCCCGCACTTGTGCCCCGGCCTTAAGCCTAGCCCGCACTTGTGCCCCGGCCTTAAGCCTAGCCCGCACTTGTGCCCCCGGCCTTAAGCCTAGCCCGCACTTGTGCCACGGACTTAAGCCAAGCCCGCACTTGTGCTCAGGCCTTAAGCCTAGCCCGCACTTGTGCCCAAGCCTTAAGCCTAGCCCGCACTTGTGCCCAGGCCTTAAGCCTAGCCCGCACTTGTGCCCAGGCCTTAAGCCTAGCCCGCACTTGTGCCCAGGCCTTAAGCCTAGCCCGCACTTGTGCCCCGGCCTTAAGCCTAGCCCGCACTTGTGCCCCGGCCTTAAGCCTAGCCCGCACTTGTGCCCCGGCCTTAAGCCTAGCCCGCACTTGTGCCCCGGCCTTAAGCCTAGCCCGCACTTGTGCCCCGGCCTTAAGCCTAGCCCGCACTTGTGCCCCGGCCTTCAGCCTAGCCCGCACTTGTGCCCCGGCCTTCAGCCTAGCCCGCACTTGTGCCCCGGCCTTAAGCCTAGCCCGCACTTGTGCCCCGGCCTTAAGCCTAGCCCGCACTTGTGCCCCGGCCTTAAGCCTAGCCCGCACTTGTGCCCCGGCCTTAAGCCTAGCCCGCACTTGTGCCCAGGCCTTTAGCCTAGCCCGCACTTGTGCCCCGGCCTTTAGCCTAGCCCGCACTTGTGCCCCGGCCTAAAGCCCAGCCCGCACTTGTGCCCAGGCCTTAAGCCCAGCCCGCACTTGTGCCCAGGCCTTAAGCCCAGCCCGCACTTGTGCCCAGGCCTTAAGCCCAGCCCGCACTTGTGCCCAGGCCTTAAGCCCAGCCCGCACTTGTGCCCAGGCCTTAAGCCCAGCCCGCACTTGTGCCCAGGCCTTAAGCCCAGCCCGCACTTGTGCCCAGGCCTTAAGCCCAGCCCGCACTTGTGCCCAGGCCTTAAGCCCAGCCCGCACTTGTGCCCAGGCCTTAAGCCCAGCCCGCACTTGTGCCGAGGCCTTAAGCCCAGCCCGCACTTGTGCCCAGGCTTTAAGCCCAGCCCGCACTTGTGCCCAGGCCTTAAGCCCAGCCCGCACTTGTGCCCAGGCCTTAAGCCCAGCCCGCACTTGTGCCCAGGCCTTAAGCCCAGCCCGCACTTGTGCCCAGGCCTTAAGCCCAGCCCGCACTTGTGCCCAGGCCTTAAGCCCAGCCCGCACTTGTGCCCAGGCCTTAAGCCCAGCCCGCACTTGTGCCCAGGCCTTAAGCCCAGCCCGCACTTGTGCCCAGGCCTTAAGCCCAGCCCGCACTTGTGCCGAGGCCTTAAGCCCAGCCCGCACTTGTGCCCAGGCTTTAAGCCCAGCCCGCACTTGTGCCCAGGCCTTAAGCCCAGCCCGCACTTGTGCCCAGGCCTTAAGCCCAGCCCGCACTTGTGCCCAGGCCTTAAGCCCAGCCCGCACTTGTGCCCAGGCCTTAAGCCCAGCCCGCACTTGTGCCCAGGCCTTAAGCCCAGCCCGCACTTGTGCCCAGGCCTTAAGCCCAGCCCGCACTTGTGCCCAGGCCTTAAGCCCAGCCCGCACTTGTGCCCAGGCCTTAAGCCCAGCCCCCACTTGTGCCCAGGCCTTAAGCCCAGCCCGCACTTTTGAGCCCCTTGTATGCTTGTTTGTTTGTTTTTGTCTTCAGCTTCATGTTGGTTATGCACATAGGGCCAGCTTTATGCTCTTCGCTCTTGTCCCGTCTGAATGCACATGCACGACTGTAATTGGGGAAGAAGGCATTACCCATTTACGGAGGACAGACAAGAAGTGCCTGGTCGCTTGGAGCATGGGGTTATGGAGAGGCTCCGCACTGTACAACAAAGGATCTAGTCCTAAATGTCCAAGTACAGAGTAGAGGGGTGAAAGCTAGCTCTTCACCCCTATGGGTGCCTAACCCTTTATGCAAAGAGTGCAAAGAGTTAGCTGTATGCCTTAAGCCTAGCCAGCACTTGTGCCCATGCCTTAAGCCTAGCCAGCACTTGTGCCCCCTTGCCTTGATCCTAGCCAGCACTGCACTTGTGCCCAGGCCTTAAGCCTAGCCCGCACTTGTGCCCCGGCCTTAAGCCTAGCCCGCACTTGTGCCCCGGCCTTAAGCCTAGCCCGCACTTGTGCCCCGGCCTTAAGCCTAGCCCGCACTTGTGCCCCGGCCTTAAGCCTAGCCCGCACTTGTGCCCCGGCCTTAAGCCTAGCCCGCACTTGTGCCCCGGCCTTAAGCCTAGCCCGCACTTGTGCCCCGGCCTTAAGCCTAGCCCGCACTTGTGCCCCGGCCTTAAGCCTAGCCCGCACTTGTGCCCCGGCCTTAAGCCTAGCCCGCACTTGTGCCCCGACCTTAAGCCCAGCCCGCACTTGTGCCCCGACCTTAAGCCCAGCCCGCACTTGTGCCCCGGCCTTAAGCCTAGCCCGCACTTGTGCTCAGGCCTTAAGCCTAGCCCGCACTTGTGCCCAGGCCTTAAACCTAGCCCGCACTTGTGCCCCGGCCTTAAGCCTAGCCCGCACTTGTGCATCGGCCTTAAGCCTAGCCCGCACTTGTGCCCAGGCCTTATGCCTAGCACGCACTTGTGCCCCCGGCCTTAAGCCTAGCCCGCACTTGTGCCCCCGGCCTTAAGCCTAGCCCGCACTTGTGCCCAGGCCTTAAGCCTAGCCCGCACTTGTGCCCAGGCCTTAAGCCTAGCCCGCACTTGTGCCCAGGCCTTAAGCCTAGCCCGCACTTGTGCCCCGGCCTTAAGCCTAGCCCGCACTTGTGCCCCGGCCTTAAGCCTAGCCCGCACTTGTGCCCCGGCCTTAAGCCTAGCCCGCACTTGTGCCCCGGCCTTAAGCCTAGCCCGCACTTGTGCCCCGGCCTTAAGCCTAGCCCGCACTTGTGCCCCGGCCTTCAGCCTAGCCCGCACTTGTGCCCCGGCCTTAAGCCCAGCCCGCACTTGTGCCCCGGCCTTAAGCCTAGCCCGCACTTGTGCTCAGGCCTTAAGCCTAGCCCGCACTTGTGCCCAGGCCTTAAACCTAGCCCGCACTTGTGCCCCGGCCTTAAGCCTAGCCCGCACTTGTGCATCGGCCTTAAGCCTAGCCCGCACTTGTGCCCAGGCCTTATGCCTAGCACGCACTTGTGCCCCCGGCCTTAAGCCTAGCCCGCACTTGTGCCCCCGGCCTTAAGCCTAGCCCGCACTTGTGCCCAGGCCTTAAGCCTAGCCCGCACTTGTGCCCAGGCCTTAAGCCTAGCCCGCACTTGTGCCCAGGCCTTAAGCCTAGCCCGCACTTGTGCCCCGGCCTTAAGCCTAGCCCGCACTTGTGCCCCGGCCTTAAGCCTAGCCCGCACTTGTGCCCCGGCCTTAAGCCTAGCCCGCACTTGTGCCCCGGCCTTAAGCCTAGCCCGCACTTGTGCCCCGGCCTTAAGCCTAGCCCGCACTTGTGCCCCGGCCTTCAGCCTAGCCCGCACTTGTGCCCCGGCCTTCAGCCTAGCCCGCACTTGTGCCCCGGCCTTAAGCCTAGCCCGCACTTGTGCCCCGGCCTTAAGCCTAGCCCGCACTTGTGCCCCGGCCTTAAGCCTAGCCCGCACTTGTGCCCCGGCCTTAAGCCTAGCCCGCACTTGTGCCCAGGCCTTTAGCCTAGCCCGCACTTGTGCCCCGGCCTTTAGCCTAGCCCGCACTTGTGCCCCGGCCTAAAGCCCAGCCCGCACTTGTGCCCAGGCCTTAAGCCCAGCCCGCACTTGTGCCCAGGCCTTAAGCCCAGCCCGCACTTGTGCCCAGGCCTTAAGCCCAGCCCGCACTTGTGCCCAGGCCTTAAGCCCAGCCCGCACTTGTGCCCAGGCCTTAAGCCCAGCCCGCACTTGTGCCCAGGCCTTAAGCCCAGCCCGCACTTGTGCCCAGGCCTTAAGCCCAGCCCGCACTTGTGCCCAGGCCTTAAGCCCAGCCCGCACTTGTGCCCAGGCCTTAAGCCCAGCCCGCACTTGTGCCCAGGCCTTAAGCCCAGCCCGCATTTGTGCCCAGGCCTTAAGCCCAGCCCGCACTTGTGCTGAGGCCTTAAGCCCAGCCCGCACTTGTGCCCAGGCTTTAAGCCCAGCCTGCACTTGTGCCCAGGCCTTAAGCCCAGCCCGCACTTGTGCCCAGGCCTTAAGCCCAGCCCGCACTTGTGCCCAGGCCTTAAGCCCAGCCCGCACTTGTGCCCAGGCCTTAAGCCCAGCCCGCACTTGTGCCCCGGCCTTAAGCCCAGCCCGCACTTGTGCCCCGGCCTTAAGCCCAGCCCGCACTTGTGCCGCGGCCTTAAGCCCAGCCCGCACTTGTCTCCCGGCCTTAAGCCTAGCCCGCACTTGTGCCCCGGCCTTAAGCCAAGCCCGCACTTGTGCCCCGGCCTTAAGCCTAGCCCGCACTTGTGCCCCGGCCTTAAGCCTAGCCCGCACTTGTGCCCCGGCCTTAAGCCTAGCCCGCACTTGTGCCCCGGCCTTAAGCCTAGCCCGCACTTGTGCCCCGGCCTTAAGCCTAGCCCGCACTTGTGCCCCGGCCTTAAGCCTAGCCCGCACTTGTGCCCCGGCCTTAAGCCTAGCCCGCACTTGTGCCCCGGCCTTAAGCCTAGCCCGCACTTGTGCCCCGGCCTTAAGCCTAGCCCGCACTTGTGCCCCGGCCTTAAGCCTAGCCCGCACTTGTGCCCCGGCCTTAAGCCTAGCCCGCACTTGTGCCCAGGCCTTTAGCCTAGCCCGCACTTGTGCCCCGGCCTTTAGCCTAGCCCGCACTTGTGCCCCGGCCTAAAGCCCAGCCCGCACTTGTGCCCAGGCCTTAAGCCCAGCCCGCACTTGTGCCCAGGCCTTAAGCCCAGCCCGCACTTGTGCCCAGGCCTTAAGCCCAGCCCGCACTTGTGCCCAGGCCTTAAGCCCAGCCCGCACTTGTGCCCAGGCCTTAAGCCCAGCCCGCACTTGTGCCGAGGCCTTAAGCCCAGCCCGCACTTGTGCCCAGGCCTTAAGCCCAGCCCGCACTTGTGCCCAGGCCTTAAGCCCAGCCCGCACTTGTGCCCAGGCCTTAAGCCCAGCCCGCACTTGTGCCCAGGCCTTAAGCCCAGCCCGCACTTGTGCCCAGGCCTTAAGCCCAGCCCGCACTTGTGCCCAGGCCTTAAGCCCAGCCCCCACTTGTGCCCAGGCCTTAAGCCCAGCCCGCACTTTTGAGCCCCTTGTATGCTTGTTTGTTTGTTTTTGTCTTCAGCTTCATGTTGGTTATGCACATAGGGCCAGCTTTATGCTCTTCGCTCTTGTCCCGTCTGAATGCACATGCACGACTGTAATTGGGGAAGAAGGCATTACCCATTTACGGAGGACAGACAAGAAGTGCCTGGTCGCTTGGAGCATGGGGTTATGGAGAGGCTCCGCACTGTACAACAAAGGATCTAGTCCTAAATGTCCAAGTACAGAGTAGAGGGGTGAAAGCTAGCTCTTCACCCCTATGGGTGCCTAACCCTTTATGCAAAGAGTGCAAAGAGTTAGCTGTATGCCTTAAGCCTAGCCAGCACTTGTGCCCATGCCTTAAGCCTAGCCAGCACTTGTGCCACCTTGCCTTGATCCTAGCCAGCACTGCACTTGTGCCCAGGCCTTAAGCCTAGCCTGCACTTGTGCCCAGGCCTTAAGCCTAGCTGGCACTTGTGCCCATGCCTTAAGCCTAGCCAGCACTTGTGCCCCCTGCCTTGATCCTAGCCAGCACTGCACTTGTGCCCCGGCCTTAAGCCTAGCCCGCACTTGTGCCCCGGCCTTAAGCCTAGCCCGCACTTGTGCCCCGGCCTTAAGCCTAGCCCGCACTTGTGCCCCGGCCTTAAGCCTAGCCCGCACTTGTGCCCCGGCCTTAAGCCTAGCCCGCACTTGTGCCCCGGCCTTAAGCCTAGCCCGCACTTGTGCCCCGGCCTTAAGCCTAGCCCGCACTTGTGCCCCGGCCTTAAGCCTAGCCCGCACTTGTGCCCCGGCCTTAAGCCTAGCCCGCACTTGTGCCCCGGCCTTAAGCCTAGCCCGCACTTGTGCCCCGGCCTTAAGCCTAGCCCGCACTTGTGCCCCGGCCTTAAGCCTAGCCCGCACTTGTGCCCCGGCCTTAAGCCTAGCCCGCACTTGTGCCCCGACCTTAAGCCCAGCCCGCACTTGTGCCCCGACCTTAAGCCCAGCCCGCACTTGTGCCCCGGCCTTAAGCCTAGCCCGCACTTGTGCTCAGGCCTTAAGCCTAGCCCGCACTTGTGCCCAGGCCTTAAGCCTAGCCCGCACTTGTGCCCAGGCCTTAAACCTAGCCCGCACTTGTGCCCCGGCCTTAAGCCTAGCCCGCACTTGTGCATCGGCCTTAAGCCTAGCCCGCACTTGTGCCCAGGCCTTATGCCTAGCCCGCACTTGTGCCCCCGGCCTTAAGCCTAGCCCGCACTTGTGCCCCCGGCCTTAAGCGTAGCCCGCACTTGTGCCCAGGCCTTAAGCCTAGCCCGCACTTGTGCCCCGGCCTTAGGCCTAGCCCGCACTTGTGCCCCGGCCTTAAGCCTAGCCCGCACTTGTGCTCAGGCCTTAAGCCTAGCCCGCACTTGTGCCCAGGCCTTAAGCCTAGCCCGCACTTGTGCCCAGGCCTTAAGCCTAGCCCGCACTTGTGCCCAGGCCTTAAACCTAGCCCGCACTTGTGCCCCGGCCTTAAGCCTAGCCCGCACTTGTGCATCGGCCTTAAACCTAGCCCGCACTTGTGCCCCCGGCCTTAAGCCTAGCCCGCACTTGTGCCCCCGGCCTTAAGCGTAGCCCGCACTTGTGCCCAGGCCTTAAGCCTAGCCCGCACTTGTGCCCAGGCCTTAAGCCTAGCCCGCACTTGTGCCCAGGCCTTAAGCCTAGCCCGCACTTGTGCCCAGGCCTTAAGCCTAGCCCGCACTTGTGCCCCGGGATTAAGCCTAGCCCGCACTTGTGCCCAGGCCTTAAGCCTAGCCCGCACTTGTGCCCAGGCCTTAAGCCTAGCCCGCACTTGTGCCCAGGCCTTAAGCCTAGCCCGCACTTGTGCCCAGGCCTTAAGCCTAGCCCGCACTTGTGCCCAGGCCTTAAGCCTAGCCCGCACTTGTGCCCAGGCCTTAAACCTAGCCCGCACTTGTGCATCGGCCTGAAGCCTAGCCCGCACTTGTGCCCAGGCCTTAAGCCTAGCCCGCACTTGTGCAACGGCCTGAAGCCTAGCCCGCACTTGTGCCCAGGCCTTAAGCCTAGCCCGCACTTGTGCCCAGGCCTTAAGCCTAGCCCGCACTTGTGCCCCGGCCTTAAGCCTAGCCCGCACTTGTGCCCCGGCCTTAAGCCTAGCCCGCACTTGTGCCCCCGGCCTTAAGCCTAGCCCGCACTTGTGCCACGGACTTAAGCCAAGCCCGCACTTGTGCTCAGGCCTTAAGCCTAGCCCGCACTTGTGCCCAAGCCTTAAGCCTAGCCCGCACTTGTGCCCAGGCCTTAAGCCTAGCCCGCACTTGTGCCCAGGCCTTAAGCCTAGCCCGCACTTGTGCCCAGGCCTTAAGCCTAGCCCGCACTTGTGCCCCGGCCTTAAGCCTAGCCCGCACTTGTGCCCCGGCCTTAAGCCTAGCCCGCACTTGTGCCCCGGCCTTAAGCCTAGCCCGCACTTGTGCCCCGGCCTTAAGCCTAGCCCGCACTTGTGCCCCGGCCTTAAGCCTAGCCCGCACTTGTGTCCCGGCCTTCAGCCTAGCCCGCACTTGTGCCCCGGCCTTCAGCCTAGCCCGCACTTGTGCCCCGGCCTTAAGCCTAGCCCGCACTTGTGCCCCGGCCTTAAGCCTAGCCCGCACTTGTGCCCCGGCCTTAAGCCTAGCCCGCACTTGTGCCCCGGCCTTAAGCCTAGCCCGCACTTGTGCCCAGGCCTTTAGCCTAGCCCGCACTTGTGCCCCGGCCTTTAGCCTAGCCCACACTTGTGCTCCGGCCTAAAGCCCAGCCCGCACTTGTGCCCAGGCCTTAAGCCCAGCCCGCACTTGTGCCCAGGCCTTAAGCCCAGCCCGCACTTGTGCCCAGGCCTTAAGCCCAGCCCGCACTTGTGCCCAGGCCTTAAGCCCAGCCCGCACTTGTGCCCAGGCCTTAAGCCCAGCCCGCACTTGTGCCCAGGCCTTAAGCCCAGCCCGCACTTGTGCCCAGGCCTTAAGCCCAGCCCGCACTTGTGCCCAGGCCTTAAGCCCAGCCCGCACTTGTGCCGAGGCCTTAAGCCCAGCCCGCACTTGTGCCCAGGCTTTAAGCCCAGCCCGCACTTGTGCCCAGGCCTTAAGCCCAGCCCGCACTTGTGCCCAGGCCTTAAGCCCAGCCCGCACTTGTGCCCAGGCCTTAAGCCCAGCCCGCACTTGTGCCCAGGCCTTAAGCCCAGCCCGCACTTGTGCCCCGGCCTTAAGCCCAGCCCGCACTTGTGCCCCGGCCTTAAGCCCAGCCCGCACTTGTGCCCCGGCCTTAAGCCCAGCCCGCACTTGTGCCGCGGCCTTAAGCCCAGCCCGCACTTGTCTCCCGGCCTTAAGCCTAGCCCGCACTTGTGCCCCGGCCTTAAGCCAAGCCCGCACTTGTGCCCCGGCCTTAAGCCTAGCCCGCACTTGTGCCCCGGCCTTAAGCCTAGCCCGCACTTGTGCCCCGGCCTTAAGCCTAGCCCGCACTTGTGCCCCGGCCTTAAGCCTAGCCCGAACTTGTGCCCCGGCCTTAAGCCTAGCCCGCACTTGTGCCCCGGCCTTAAGCCTAGCCCGCACTTGTGCCCCGGCCTTAAGCCTAGCCCGCACTTGTGCCCCGGCCTTAAGCCTAGCCCGCACTTGTGCCCCGGCCTTAAGCCTAGCCCGCACTTGTGCCCCGGCCTTAAGCCTAGCCCGCACTTGTGCCCCGGCCTTAAGCCTAGCCCGCACTTGTGCCCAGGCCTTTAGCCTAGCCCGCACTTGTGCCCAGGCCTTAAGCCTAGCCCGCACTTGTGCCCAGGCCTTAAGCCTAGCCCGCACTTGTGCCCAGGCCTTAAACCTAGCCCGCACTTGTGCCCCGGCCTTAAGCCTAGCTCGCACTTGTGCCCCGGCCTTAAGCCTAGCCCGCACTTGTGCCCCGGCCTTAAGCCTAGCCCGCACTTGTGCCCCGGCCTTAAGCCTAGCCCGCACTTGTGCCCCGGCCTTAAGCCTAGCCCGCACTTGTGCCCCGGCCTTAAGCCTAGCCCGCACTTGTGCCCCGGCCTTAAGCCTAGCCCGCACTTGTGCCCAGGCCTTTAGCCTAGCCCGCACTTGTGCCCCGGCCTTTAGCCTAGCCCGCACTTGTGCCCCGGCCTAAAGCCCAGCCCGCACTTGTGCCCAGGCCTGAAGCCCAGCCCGCACTTGTGCCCAGGCCTTAAGCCCAGCCCGCACTTGTGCCCAGGCCTTAAGCCCAGCCCGCACTTGTGCCCAGGCCTTAAGCCCAGCCCGCACTTGTGCCCAGGCCTTAAGCCCAGCCCGCACTTGTGCCCAGGCCTTAAGCCCAGCCCGCACTTGTGCCGAGGCCTTAAGCCCAGCCCGCACTTGTGCCCAGGCCTTAAGCCCAGCCCGCACTTGTGCCCAGGCCTTAAGCCCAGCCCGCACTTGTGCCCAGGCCTTAAGCCCAGCCCGCACTTGTGCCCAGGCCTTAAGCCCAGCCCGCACTTGTGCCCAGGCCTTAAGCCCAGCCCGCACTTGTGCCCAGGCCTTAAGCCCAGCCCCCACTTGTGCCCAGGCCTTAAGCCCAGCCCGCACTTTTGAGCCCCTTGTATGCTTGTTTGTTTGTTTTTGTCTTCAGCTTCATGTTGGTTATGCACATAGGGCCAGCTTTATGCTCTTCGCTCTTGTCCCGTCTGAATGCACATGCACGACTGTAATTGGGGAAGAAGGCATTACCCATTTACGGAGGACAGACAAGAAGTGCCTGGTCGCTTGGAGCATGGGGTTATGGAGAGGCTCCGCACTGTACAACAAAGGATCTAGTCCTAAATGTCCAAGTACAGAGTAGAGGGGTGAAAGCTAGCTCTTCACCCCTATGGGTGCCTAACCCTTTATGCAAAGAGTGCAAAGAGTTAGCTGTATGCCTTAAGCCTAGCCAGCACTTGTGCCCATGCCTTAAGCCTAGCCAGCACTTGTGCCCCCTTGCCTTGATCCTAGCCAGCACTGCACTTGTGCCCAGGCCTTAAGCCTAGCCTGCACTTGTGCCCAGGCCTTAAGCCTAGCTGGCACTTGTGCCCATGCCTTAAGCCTAGCCAGCACTTGTGCCCCCTGCCTTGATCCTAGCCAGCACTGCACTTGTGCCCCGGCCTTAAGCCTAGCCCGCACTTGTGCCCCGGCCTTAAGCCTAGCCCGCACTTGTGCCCCGGCCTTAAGCCTAGCCCGCACTTGTGCCCCGGCCTTAAGCCTAGCCCGCACTTGTGCCCCGGCCTTAAGCCTAGCCTGCACTTGTGCCCCGGCCTTAAGCCTAGCCCGCACTTGTGCCCCGGCCTTAAGCCTAGCCCGCACTTGTGCCCCGGCCTTAAGCCTAGCCCGCACTTGTGCCCCGGCCTTAAGCCTAGCCCGCACTTGTGCCCCGGCCTTAAGCCTAGCCCGCACTTGTGCCCCGACCTTAAGCCCAGCCCGCACTTGTGCCCCGACCTTAAGCCCAGCCCGCACTTGTGCCCCGGCCTTAAGCCTAGCCCGCACTTGTGCTCAGGCCTTAAGCCTAGCCTGCACTTGTGCCCAGGCCTTAAGCCTAGCCCGCACTTGTGCCCAGGCCTTAAACCTAGCCCGCACTTGTGCCCCGGCCTTAAGCCTAGCCCGCACTTGTGCATCGGCCTTAAGCCTAGCCCGCACTTGTGCCCAGGCCTTATGCCTAGCCCGCACTTGTGCCCCCGGCCTTAAGCCTAGCCCGCACTTGTGCCCCCGGCCTTAAGCGTAGCCCGCACTTGTGCCCAGGCCTTAAGCCTAGCCCGCACTTGTGCCCCGGCCTTAGGCCTAGCCCGCACTTGTGCCCCGGCCTTAAGCCTAGCCCGCACTTGTGCTCAGGCCTTAAGCCTAGCCCGCACTTGTGCCCAGGCCTTAAGCCTAGCCCGCACTTGTGCCCAGGCCTTAAGCCTAGCCCGCACTTGTGCCCAGGCCTTAAACCTAGCCCGCACTTGTGCCCCGGCCTTAAGCCTAGCCCGCACTTGTGCATCGGCCTTAAGCCTAGCCCGCACTTGTGCATCGGCCTGAAGCCTAGCCCGCACTTGTGCCCAGGCCTTAAGCCTAGCCCGCACTTGTGCCCAGGCCTTAAGCCTAGCCCGCACTTGTGCCCCGGCCTTAAGCCTAGCCCGCACTTGTGCCCCCGGCCTTAAGCCTAGCCCGCACTTGTGCCACGGACTTAAGCCAAGCCCGCACTTGTGCTCAGGCCTTAAGCCTAGCCCGCACTTGTGCCCAAGCCTTAAGCCTAGCCCGCACTTGTGCCCAGGCCTTAAGCCTAGCCCGCACTTGTGCCCAGGCCTTAAGCCTAGCCCGCACTTGTGCCCAGGCCTTAAGCCTAGCCCGCACTTGTGCCCCGGCCTTAAGCTTAGCCCGCACTTGTGCCCCGGCCTTAAGCCTAGCCCGCACTTGTGCCCCGGCCTTAAGCCTAGCCCGCACTTGTGCCCCGGCCTTAAGCCTAGCCCGCACTTGTGCCCCGGCCTTAAGCCTAGCCCGCACTTGTGCCCCGGCCTTAAGCCTAGCCCGCACTTGTGCCCCGGCCTTCAGCCTAGCCCGCACTTGTGCCCCGGCCTTCAGCCTAGCCCGCACTTGTGCCCCGGCCTTCAGCCTAGCCCGCACTTGTGCCCCGGCCTTCAGCCTAGCCCGCACTTGTGCCCCGGCCTTCAGCCTAGCCCGCACTTGTGCCCCGGCCTTCAGCCTAGCCCGCACTTGTGCCCCGGCCTTAAGCCTAGCCCGCACTTGTGCCCCGGCCTTAAGCCTAGCCCGCACTTGTGCCCCGGCCTTAAGCCTAGCCCGCACTTGTGCCCCGGCCTTAAGCCTAGCCCGCACTTGTGCCCCGGCCTTAAGCCTAGCCCGCACTTGTGCCCAGGCCTTTAGCCTAGCCCGCACTTGTGCCCCGGCCTTTAGCCTAGCCCGCACTTGTGCCCCGGCCTAAAGCCCAGCCCGCACTTGTGCCCAGGCCTTAAGCCCAGCCCGCACTTGTGCCCAGGCCTTAAGCCCAGCCCGCACTTGTGCCCAGGCCTTAAGCCCAGCCCGCACTTGTGCCCAGGCCTTAAGCCCAGCCCGCACTTGTGCCCAGGCCTTAAGCCCAGCCCGCACTTGTGCCCAGGCCTTAAGCCCAGCCCGCACTTGTGCCCAGGCCTTAAGCCCAGCCCGCACTTGTGCCCAGGCCTTAAGCCCAGCCCGCACTTGTGCCCAGGCCTTAAGCCCAGCCCGCACTTGTGCCCAGGCCTTAAGCCCAGCCCGCACTTGTGCCCAGGCCTTAAGCCCAGCCCGCACTTGTGCCCAGGCCTTAAGCCCAGCCCGCACTTGTGCTGAGGCCTTAAGCCCAGCCCGCACTTGTGCCCAGGCTTTAAGCCCAGCCCGCACTTGTGCCCAGGCCTTAAGCCCAGCCCGCACTTGTGCCCAGGCCTTAAGCCCAGCCCGCACTTGTGCCCAGGCCTTAAGCCCAGCCCGCACTTGTGCCCCGGCCTTAAGCCCAGCCCGCACTTGTGCCCCGGCCTTAAGCCCAGCCCGCACTTGTGCCGCGGCCTTAAGCCCAGCCCGCACTTGTCTCCCGGCCTTAAGCCTAGCCCGCACTTGTGCCCCGGCCTTAAGCCAAGCCCGCACTTGTGCCCCGGCCTTAAGCCTAGCCCGCACTTGTGCCCCGGCCTTAAGCCTAGCCCGCACTTGTGCCCCGGCCTTAAGCCTAGCCCGCACTTGTGCCCCGGCCTTAAGCCTAGCCCGCACTTGTGCCCCGGCCTTAAGCCTAGCCCGCACTTGTGCCCCGGCCTTAAGCCTAGCCCGCACTTGTGCCCCGGCCTTAAGCCTAGCCCGCACTTGTGCCCCGGCCTTAAGCCTAGCCCGCACTTGTGCCCCGGCCTTAAGCCTAGCCCGCACTTGTGCCCCGGCCTTAAGCCTAGCCCGCACTTGTGCCCAGGCCTTTAGCCTAGCCCGCACTTGTGCCCCGGCCTTTAGCCTAGCCCGCACTTGTGCCCCGGCCTAAAGCCCAGCCCGCACTTGTGCCCAGGCCTTAAGCCCAGCCCGCACTTGTGCCCAGGCCTTAAGCCCAGCCCGCACTTGTGCCCAGGCCTTAAGCCCAGCCCGCACTTGTGCCCAGGCCTTAAGGCCAGCCCGCACTTGTGCCCAGGCCTTAAGCCCAGCCCGCACTTGTGCCGAGGCCTTAAGCCCAGCCCGCACTTGTGCCCAGGCCTTAAGCCCAGCCCGCACTTGTGCCCAGGCCTTAAGCCCAGCCCGCACTTGTGCCCAGGCCTTAAGCCCAGCCCGCACTTGTGCCCAGGCCTTAAGCCCAGCCCGCACTTGTGCCCAGGCCTTAAGCCCAGCCCGCACTTGTGCCCAGGCCTTAAGCCCAGCCCCCACTTGTGCCCAGGTCTTAAGCCCAGCCCGCACTTTTGAGCCCCTTGTATGCTTGTTTGTTTGTTTTTGTCTTCAGCTTCATGTTGGTTATGCACATAGGGCCAGCTTTATGCTCTTCGCTCTTGTCCCGTCTGAATGCACATGCACGACTGTAATTGGGGAAGAAGGCATTACCCATTTACGGAGGACAGACAAGAAGTGCCTGGTCGCTTGGAGCATGGGGTTATGGAGAGGCTCCGCACTGTACAACAAAGGATCTAGTCCTAAATGTCCAAGTACAGAGTAGAGGGGTGAAAGCTAGCTCTTCACCCCTATGGGTGCCTAACCCTTTATGCAAAGAGTGCAAAGAGTTAGCTGTATGCCTTAAGCCTAGCCAGCACTTGTGCCCATGCCTTAAGCCTAGCCAGCACTTGTGCCCCCTTGCCTTGATCCTAGCCAGCACTGCACTTGTGCCCAGGCCTTAAGCCTAGCCTGCACTTGTGCCCAGGCCTTAAGCCTAGCTGGCACTTGTGCCCATGCCTTAAGCCTAGCCAGCACTTGTGCCCCCTGCCTTGATCCTAGCCAGCACTGCACTTGTGCCCCGGCCTTAAGCCTAGCCCGCACTTGTGCCCCGGCCTTAAGCCTAGCCCGCACTTGTGCCCCGGCCTTAAGCCTAGCCCGCACTTGTGCCCCGGCCTTAAGCCTAGCCCGCACTTGTGCCCCGGCCTTAAGCCTAGCCCGCACTTGTGCCCCGGCCTTAAGCCTAGCCCGCACTTGTGCCCCGGCCTTAAGCCTAGCCCGCACTTGTGCCCCGGCCTTAAGCCTAGCCCGCACTTGTGCCCCGGCCTTAAGCCTAGCCCGCACTTGTGCCCCGGCCTTAAGCCTAGCCCGCACTTGTGCCCCGGCCTTAAGCCTAGCCCGCACTTGTGCCCCGGCCTTAAGCCTAGCCCGCACTTGTGCCCCGGCCTTAAGCCTAGCCCGCACTTGTGCCCCGGCCTTAAGCCTAGCCCGCACTTGTGCCCCGGCCTTAAGCCTAGCCCGCACTTGTGCCCCGACCTTAAGCCCAGCCCGCACTTGTGCCCCGACCTTAAGCCCAGCCCGCACTTGTGCCCCGACCTTAAGCCCAGCCCGCACTTGTGCCCCGGCCTTAAGCCTAGCCCGCACTTGTGCTCAGGCCTTAAGCCTAGCCCGCACTTGTGCCCAGGCCTTAAGCCTAGCCCGCACTTGTGCCCAGGCCTTAAACCTAGCCCGCACTTGTGCCCCGGCCTTAAGCCTAGCCCGCACTTGTGCCCCGGCCTTAAGCCTAGCCCGCACTTGTGCCCCGGCCTTAAGCCTAGCCCGCACTTGTGCCCCGGCCTTAAGCCTAGCCCGCACTTGTGCCCCGGCCTTAAGCCTAGCCCGCACTTGTGCCCCGGCCTTAAGCCTAGCCCGCACTTGTGCCCCGGCCTTAAGCCTAGCCCGCACTTGTGCCCCGGCCTTAAGCCTAGCCCGCACTTGTGCCCCGGCCTTAAGCCTAGCCCGCACTTGTGCCCCGGCCTTAAGCCTAGCCCGCACTTGTGCCCCGGCCTTAAGCCTAGCCCGCACTTGTGCCCCGGCCTTAAGCCTAGCCCGCACTTGTGCATCGGCCTTAAGCCTAGCCCGCACTTGTGCATCGGCCTGAAGCCTAGCCCGCACTTGTGCCCAGGCCTTAAGCCTAGCCCGCACTTGTGCCCAGGCCTTAAGCCTAGCCCGCACTTGTGCCCCGGCCTTAAGCCTAGCCCGCACTTGTGCCCCGGCCTTAAGCCTAGCCCGCACTTGTGCCCCCGGCCTTAAGCCTAGCCCGCACTTGTGCCACGGACTTAAGCCAAGCCCGCACTTGTGCTCAGGCCTTAAGCCTAGCCCGCACTTGTGCCCAAGCCTTAAGCCTAGCCCGCACTTGTGCCCAGGCCTTAAGCCTAGCCCGCACTTGTGCCCAGGCCTTAAGCCTAGCCCGCACTTGTGCCCAGGCCTTAAGCCTAGCCCGCACTTGTGCCCCGGCCTTAAGCTTAGCCCGCACTTGTGCCCCGGCCTTAAGCCTAGCCCGCACTTGTGCCCCGGCCTTAAGCCTAGCCCGCACTTGTGCCCCGGCCTTAAGCCTAGCCCGCACTTGTGCCCCGGCCTTAAGCCTAGCCCGCACTTGTGCCCCGGCCTTAAGCCTAGCCCGCACTTGTGCCCCGGCCTTCAGCCTAGCCCGCACTTGTGCCCCGGCCTTCAGCCTAGCCCGCACTTGTGCCCCGGCCTTCAGCCTAGCCCGCACTTGTGCCCCGGCCTTCAGCCTAGCCCGCACTTGTGCCCCGGCCTTCAGCCTAGCCCGCACTTGTGCCCCGGCCTTCAGCCTAGCCCGCACTTGTGCCCCGGCCTTAAGCCTAGCCCGCACTTGTGCCCCGGCCTTAAGCCTAGCCCGCACTTGTGCCCCGGCCTTAAGCCTAGCCCGCACTTGTGCCCCGGCCTTAAGCCTAGCCCGCACTTGTGCCCCGGCCTTAAGCCTAGCCCGCACTTGTGCCCAGGCCTTTAGCCTAGCCCGCACTTGTGCCCCGGCCTTTAGCCTAGCCCGCACTTGTGCCCCGGCCTAAAGCCCAGCCCGCACTTGTGCCCAGGCCTTAAGCCCAGCCCGCACTTGTGCCCAGGCCTTAAGCCCAGCCCGCACTTGTGCCCAGGCCTTAAGCCCAGCCCGCACTTGTGCCCAGGCCTTAAGCCCAGCCCGCACTTGTGCCCAGGCCTTAAGCCCAGCCCGCACTTGTGCCCAGGCCTTAAGCCCAGCCCGCACTTGTGCCCAGGCCTTAAGCCCAGCCCGCACTTGTGCCCAGGCCTTAAGCCCAGCCCGCACTTGTGCCCAGGCCTTAAGCCCAGCCCGCACTTGTGCCCAGGCCTTAAGCCCAGCCCGCACTTGTGCCCAGGCCTTAAGCCCAGCCCGCACTTGTGCCCAGGCCTTAAGCCCAGCCCGCACTTGTGCTGAGGCCTTAAGCCCAGCCCGCACTTGTGCCCAGGCTTTAAGCCCAGCCCGCACTTGTGCCCAGGCCTTAAGCCCAGCCCGCACTTGTGCCCAGGCCTTAAGCCCAGCCCGCACTTGTGCCCAGGCCTTAAGCCCAGCCCGCACTTGTGCCCCGGCCTTAAGCCCAGCCCGCACTTGTGCCCCGGCCTTAAGCCCAGCCCGCACTTGTGCCGCGGCCTTAAGCCCAGCCCGCACTTGTCTCCCGGCCTTAAGCCTAGCCCGCACTTGTGCCCCGGCCTTAAGCCAAGCCCGCACTTGTGCCCCGGCCTTAAGCCTAGCCCGCACTTGTGCCCCGGCCTTAAGCCTAGCCCGCACTTGTGCCCCGGCCTTAAGCCTAGCCCGCACTTGTGCCCCGGCCTTAAGCCTAGCCCGCACTTGTGCCCCGGCCTTAAGCCTAGCCCGCACTTGTGCCCCGGCCTTAAGCCTAGCCCGCACTTGTGCCCCGGCCTTAAGCCTAGCCCGCACTTGTGCCCCGGCCTTAAGCCTAGCCCGCACTTGTGCCCCGGCCTTAAGCCTAGCCCGCACTTGTGCCCCGGCCTTAAGCCTAGCCCGCACTTGTGCCCCGGCCTTAAGCCTAGCCCGCACTTGTGCCCAGGCCTTTAGCCTAGCCCGCACTTGTGCCCCGGCCTTTAGCCTAGCCCGCACTTGTGCCCCGGCCTAAAGCCCAGCCCGCACTTGTGCCCAGGCCTTAAGCCCAGCCCGCACTTGTGCCCAGGCCTTAAGCCCAGCCCGCACTTGTGCCCAGGCCTTAAGCCCAGCCCGCACTTGTGCCCAGGCCTTAAGGCCAGCCCGCACTTGTGCCCAGGCCTTAAGCCCAGCCCGCACTTGTGCCGAGGCCTTAAGCCCAGCCCGCACTTGTGCCCAGGCCTTAAGCCCAGCCCGCACTTGTGCCCAGGCCTTAAGCCCAGCCCGCACTTGTGCCCAGGCCTTAAGCCCAGCCCGCACTTGTGCCCAGGCCTTAAGCCCAGCCCGCACTTGTGCCCAGGCCTTAAGCCCAGCCCGCACTTGTGCCCAGGCCTTAAGCCCAGCCCCCACTTGTGCCCAGGTCTTAAGCCCAGCCCGCACTTTTGAGCCCCTTGTATGCTTGTTTGTTTGTTTTTGTCTTCAGCTTCATGTTGGTTATGCACATAGGGCCAGCTTTATGCTCTTCGCTCTTGTCCCGTCTGAATGCACATGCACGACTGTAATTGGGGAAGAAGGCATTACCCATTTACGGAGGACAGACAAGAAGTGCCTGGTCGCTTGGAGCATGGGGTTATGGAGAGGCTCCGCACTGTACAACAAAGGATCTAGTCCTAAATGTCCAAGTACAGAGTAGAGGGGTGAAAGCTAGCTCTTCACCCCTATGGGTGCCTAACCCTTTATGCAAAGAGTGCAAAGAGTTAGCTGTATGCCTTAAGCCTAGCCAGCACTTGTGCCCATGCCTTAAGCCTAGCCAGCACTTGTGCCCCCTTGCCTTGATCCTAGCCAGCACTGCACTTGTGCCCAGGCCTTAAGCCTAGCCTGCACTTGTGCCCAGGCCTTAAGCCTAGCTGGCACTTGTGCCCATGCCTTAAGCCTAGCCAGCACTTGTGCCCCCTGCCTTGATCCTAGCCAGCACTGCACTTGTGCCCCGGCCTTAAGCCTAGCCCGCACTTGTGCCCCGGCCTTAAGCCTAGCCCGCACTTGTGCCCCGGCCTTAAGCCTAGCCCGCACTTGTGCCCCGGCCTTAAGCCTAGCCCGCACTTGTGCCCCGGCCTTAAGCCTAGCCCGCACTTGTGCCCCGGCCTTAAGCCTAGCCCGCACTTGTGCCCCGGCCTTAAGCCTAGCCCGCACTTGTGCCCCGGCCTTAAGCCTAGCCCGCACTTGTGCCCCGGCCTTAAGCCTAGCCCGCACTTGTGCCCCGGCCTTAAGCCTAGCCCGCACTTGTGCCCCGGCCTTAAGCCTAGCCCGCACTTGTGCCCCGGCCTTAAGCCTAGCCCGCACTTGTGCCCCGGCCTTAAGCCTAGCCCGCACTTGTGCCCCGGCCTTAAGCCTAGCCCGCACTTGTGCCCCGGCCTTAAGCCTAGCCCGCACTTGTGCCCCGACCTTAAGCCCAGCCCGCACTTGTGCCCCGACCTTAAGCCCAGCCCGCACTTGTGCCCCGACCTTAAGCCCAGCCCGCACTTGTGCCCCGGCCTTAAGCCTAGCCCGCACTTGTGCTCAGGCCTTAAGCCTAGCCCGCACTTGTGCCCAGGCCTTAAGCCTAGCCCGCACTTGTGCCCAGGCCTTAAACCTAGCCCGCACTTGTGCCCCGGCCTTAAGCCTAGCCCGCACTTGTGCCCCGGCCTTAAGCCTAGCCCGCACTTGTGCCCCGGCCTTAAGCCTAGCCCGCACTTGTGCCCCGGCCTTAAGCCTAGCCCGCACTTGTGCCCCGGCCTTAAGCCTAGCCCGCACTTGTGCCCCGGCCTTAAGCCTAGCCCGCACTTGTGCCCCGGCCTTAAGCCTAGCCCGCACTTGTGCCCCGGCCTTAAGCCTAGCCCGCACTTGTGCCCCGGCCTTAAGCCTAGCCCGCACTTGTGCCCCGGCCTTAAGCCTAGCCCGCACTTGTGCCCCGGCCTTAAGCCTAGCCCGCACTTGTGCCCCGGCCTTAAGCCTAGCCCGCACTTGTGCCCCGACCTTAAGCCCAGCCCGCACTTGTGCCCCGACCTTAAGCCCAGCCCGCACTTGTGCCCCGACCTTAAGCCCAGCCCGCACTTGTGCCCAGGCCTTAAACCTAGCCCGCACTTGTGCCCCGGCCTTAAGCCTAGCCCGCACTTGTGCATCGGCCTTAAGCCTAGCCCGCACTTGTGCCCAGGCCTTATGCCTAGCCCGCACTTGTGCCCCCGGCCTTAAGCCTAGCCCGCACTTGTGCCCCCGGCCTTAAGCGTAGCCCGCACTTGTGCCCAGGCCTTAAGCCTAGCCCGCACTTGTGCCCCGGCCTTAGGCCTAGCCCGCACTTGTGCCCCGGCCTTAAGCCTAGCCCGCACTTGTGCTCAGGCCTTAAGCCTAGCCCGCACTTGTGCCCAGGCCTTAAGCCTAGCCCGCACTTGTGCCCAGGCCTTAAGCCTAGCCCGCACTTGTGCCCAGGCCTTAAACCTAGCCCGCACTTGTGCCCCGGCCTTAAGCCTAGCCCGCACTTGTGCATCGGCCTTAAACCTAGCCCGCACTTGTGCCCAGGCCTTATGCCTAGCCCGCACTTGTGCCCCCGGCCTTAAGCCTAGCCCGCACTTGTGCCCCCGGCCTTAAGCGTAGCCCGCACTTGTGCCCAGGCCTTAAGCCTAGCCCGCACTTGTGCCCAGGCCTTAAGCCTAGCCCGCACTTGTGCCCAGGCCTTAAGCCTAGCCCGCACTTGTGCCCAGGCCTTAAGCCTAGCCCGCACTTGTGCCCCGGGATTAAGCCTAGCCCGCACTTGTGCCCAGGCCTTAAGCCTAGCCCGCACTTGTGCCCAGGCCTTAAGCCTAGCCCGCACTTGTGCCCAGGCCTTAAGCCTAGCCCGCACTTGTGCCCAGGCCTTAAGCCTAGCCCGCACTTGTGCCCAGGCCTTAAGCCTAGCCCGCACTTGTGCCCAGGCCTTAAACCTAGCCCGCACTTGTGCATCGGCCTGAAGCCTAGCCCGCACTTGTGCCCAGGCCTTAAGCCTAGCCCGCACTTGTGCATCGGCCTGAAGCCTAGCCCGCACTTGTGCCCAGGCCTTAAGCCTAGCCCGCACTTGTGCCCAGGCCTTAAGCCTAGCCCGCACTTGTGCCCCGGCCTTAAGCCTAGCCCGCACTTGTGCCCCGGCCTTAAGCCTAGCCCGCACTTGTGCCCCCGGCCTTAAGCCTAGCCCGCACTTGTGCCACGGACTTAAGCCAAGCCCGCACTTGTGCTCAGGCCTTAAGCCTAGCCCGCACTTGTGCCCAAGCCTTAAGCCTAGCCCGCACTTGTGCCCAGGCCTTAAGCCTAGCCCGCACTTGTGCCCAGGCCTTAAGCCTAGCCCGCACTTGTGCCCAGGCCTTAAGCCTAGCCCGCACTTGTGCCCCGGCCTTAAGCCTAGCCCGCACTTGTGCCCCGGCCTTAAGCCTAGCCCGCACTTGTGCCCCGGCCTTAAGCCTAGCCCGCACTTGTGCCCCGGCCTTAAGCCTAGCCCGCACTTGTGCCCCGGCCTTAAGCCTAGCCCGCACTTGTGTCCCGGCCTTCAGCCTAGCCCGCACTTGTGCCCCGGCCTTCAGCCTAGCCCGCACTTGTGCCCCGGCCTTAAGCCTAGCCCGCACTTGTGCCCCGGCCTTAAGCCTAGCCCGCACTTGTGCCCCGGCCTTAAGCCTAGCCCGCACTTGTGCCCCGGCCTTAAGCCTAGCCCGCACTTGTGCCCAGGCCTTTAGCCTAGCCCGCACTTGTGCCCCGGCCTTTAGCCTAGCCCGCACTTGTGCTCCGGCCTAAAGCCCAGCCCGCACTTGTGCCCAGGCCTTAAGCCCAGCCCGCACTTGTGCCCAGGCCTTAAGCCCAGCCCGCACTTGTGCCCAGGCCTTAAGCCCAGCCCGCACTTGTGCCCAGGCCTTAAGCCCAGCCCGCACTTGTGCCCAGGCCTTAAGCCCAGCCCGCACTTGTGCCCAGGCCTTAAGCCCAGCCCGCACTTGTGCCCAGGCCTTAAGCCCAGCCCGCACTTGTGCCCAGGCCTTAAGCCCAGCCCGCACTTGTGCCGAGGCCTTAAGCCCAGCCCGCACTTGTGCCCAGGCTTTAAGCCCAGCCCGCACTTGTGCCCAGGCCTTAAGCCCAGCCCGCACTTGTGCCCAGGCCTTAAGCCCAGCCCGCACTTGTGCCCAGGCCTTAAGCCCAGCCCGCACTTGTGCCCAGGCCTTAAGCCCAGCCCGCACTTGTGCCCCGGCCTTAAGCCCAGCCCGCACTTGTGCCCCGGCCTTAAGCCCAGCCCGCACTTGTGCCGCGGCCTTAAGCCCAGCCCGCACTTGTCTCCCGGCCTTAAGCCCAGCCCGCACTTGTGCCCCGGCCTTAAGCCAAGCCCGCACTTGTGCCCCGGCCTTAAGCCTAGCCCGCACTTGTGCCCCGGCCTTAAGCCTAGCCCGCACTTGTGCCCCGGCCTTAAGCCTAGCCCGCACTTGTGCCCCGGCCTTAAGCCTAGCCCGAACTTGTGCCCCGGCCTTAAGCCTAGCCCGCACTTGTGCCCCGGCCTTAAGCCTAGCCCGCACTTGTGCCCCGGCCTTAAGCCTAGCCCGCACTTGTGCCCCGGCCTTAAGCCTAGCCCGCACTTGTGCCCCGGCCTTAAGCCTAGCCCGCACTTGTGCCCCGGCCTTAAGCCTAGCCCGCACTTGTGCCCCGGCCTTAAGCCTAGCCCGCACTTGTGCCCAGGCCTTTAGCCTAGCCCGCACTTGTGCCCAGGCCTTAAGCCTAGCCCGCACTTGTGCCCAGGCCTTAAGCCTAGCCCGCACTTGTGCCCAGGCCTTAAACCTAGCCCGCACTTGTGCCCCGGCCTTAAGCCTAGCTCGCACTTGTGCCCCGGCCTTAAGCCTAGCCCGCACTTGTGCCCCGGCCTTAAGCCTAGCCCGCACTTGTGCCCCGGCCTTAAGCCTAGCCCGCACTTGTGCCCCGGCCTTAAGCCTAGCCCGCACTTGTGCCCCGGCCTTAAGCCTAGCCCGCACTTGTGCCCCGGCCTTAAGCCTAGCCCGCACTTGTGCCCAGGCCTTTAGCCTAGCCCGCACTTGTGCCCCGGCCTTTAGCCTAGCCCGCACTTGTGCCCCGGCCTAAAGCCCAGCCCGCACTTGTGCCCAGGCCTGAAGCCCAGCCCGCACTTGTGCCCAGGCCTTAAGCCCAGCCCGCACTTGTGCCCAGGCCTTAAGCCCAGCCCGCACTTGTGCCCAGGCCTTAAGCCCAGCCCGCACTTGTGCCCAGGCCTTAAGCCCAGCCCGCACTTGTGCCCAGGCCTTAAGCCCAGCCCGCACTTGTGCCGAGGCCTTAAGCCCAGCCCGCACTTGTGCCCAGGCCTTAAGCCCAGCCCGCACTTGTGCCCAGGCCTTAAGCCCAGCCCGCACTTGTGCCCAGGCCTTAAGCCCAGCCCGCACTTGTGCCCAGGCCTTAAGCCCAGCCCGCACTTGTGCCCAGGCCTTAAGCCCAGCCCGCACTTGTGCCCAGGCCTTAAGCCCAGCCCCCACTTGTGCCCAGGCCTTAAGCCCAGCCCGCACTTTTGAGCCCCTTGTATGCTTGTTTGTTTGTTTTTGTCTTCAGCTTCATGTTGGTTATGCACATAGGGCCAGCTTTATGCTCTTCGCTCTTGTCCCGTCTGAATGCACATGCACGACTGTAATTGGGGAAGAAGGCATTACCCATTTACGGAGGACAGACAAGAAGTGCCTGGTCGCTTGGAGCATGGGGTTATGGAGAGGCTCCGCACTGTACAACAAAGGATCTAGTCCTAAATGTCCAAGTACAGAGTAGAGGGGTGAAAGCTAGCTCTTCACCCCTATGGGTGCCTAACCCTTTATGCAAAGAGTGCAAAGAGTTAGCTGTATGCCTTAAGCCTAGCCAGCACTTGTGCCCATGCCTTAAGCCTAGCCAGCACTTGTGCCCCCTTGCCTTGATCCTAGCCAGCACTGCACTTGTGCCCAGGCCTTAAGCCTAGCCTGCACTTGTGCCCAGGCCTTAAGCCTAGCTGGCACTTGTGCCCATGCCTTAAGCCTAGCCAGCACTTGTGCCCCCTGCCTTGATCCTAGCCAGCACTGCACTTGTGCCCCGGCCTTAAGCCTAGCCCGCACTTGTGCCCCGGCCTTAAGCCTAGCCCGCACTTGTGCCCCGGCCTTAAGCCTAGCCCGCACTTGTGCCCCGGCCTTAAGCCTAGCCCGCACTTGTGCCCCGGCCTTAAGCCTAGCCCGCACTTGTGCCCCGGCCTTAAGCCTAGCCCGCACTTGTGCCCCGGCCTTAAGCCTAGCCCGCACTTGTGCCCCGGCCTTAAGCCTAGCCTGCACTTGTGCCCCGGCCTTAAGCCTAGCCCGCACTTGTGCCCCGGCCTTAAGCCTAGCCCGCACTTGTGCCCCGGCCTTAAGCCTAGCCCGCACTTGTGCCCCGGCCTTAAGCCTAGCCCGCACTTGTGCCCCGGCCTTAAGCCTAGCCCGCACTTGTGCCCCGACCTTAAGCCCAGCCCGCACTTGTGCCCCGACCTTAAGCCCAGCCCGCACTTGTGCCCCGGCCTTAAGCCTAGCCCGCACTTGTGCTCAGGCCTTAAGCCTAGCCTGCACTTGTGCCCAGGCCTTAAGCCTAGCCCGCACTTGTGCCCAGGCCTTAAACCTAGCCCGCACTTGTGCCCCGGCCTTAAGCCTAGCCCGCACTTGTGCATCGGCCTTAAGCCTAGCCCGCACTTGTGCCCAGGCCTTATGCCTAGCCCGCACTTGTGCCCCCGGCCTTAAGCCTAGCCCGCACTTGTGCCCCCGGCCTTAAGCGTAGCCCGCACTTGTGCCCAGGCCTTAAGCCTAGCCCGCACTTGTGCCCCGGCCTTAGGCCTAGCCCGCACTTGTGCCCCGGCCTTAAGCCTAGCCCGCACTTGTGCTCAGGCCTTAAGCCTAGCCCGCACTTGTGCCCAGGCCTTAAGCCTAGCCCGCACTTGTGCCCAGGCCTTAAGCCTAGCCCGCACTTGTGCCCAGGCCTTAAACCTAGCCCGCACTTGTGCCCCGGCCTTAAGCCTAGCCCGCACTTGTGCATCGGCCTTAAGCCTAGCCCGCACTTGTGCATCGGCCTGAAGCCTAGCCCGCACTTGTGCCCAGGCCTTAAGCCTAGCCCGCACTTGTGCCCAGGCCTTAAGCCTAGCCCGCACTTGTGCCCCGGCCTTAAGCCTAGCCCGCACTTGTGCCCCGGCCTTAAGCCTAGCCCGCACTTGTGCCCCCGGCCTTAAGCCTAGCCCGCACTTGTGCCACGGACTTAAGCCAAGCCCGCACTTGTGCTCAGGCCTTAAGCCTAGCCCGCACTTGTGCCCAAGCCTTAAGCCTAGCCCGCACTTGTGCCCAGGCCTTAAGCCTAGCCCGCACTTGTGCCCAGGCCTTAAGCCTAGCCCGCACTTGTGCCCAGGCCTTAAGCCTAGCCCGCACTTGTGCCCCGGCCTTAAGCTTAGCCCGCACTTGTGCCCCGGCCTTAAGCCTAGCCCGCACTTGTGCCCCGGCCTTAAGCCTAGCCCGCACTTGTGCCCCGGCCTTAAGCCTAGCCCGCACTTGTGCCCCGGCCTTAAGCCTAGCCCGCACTTGTGCCCCGGCCTTAAGCCTAGCCCGCACTTGTGCCCCGGCCTTCAGCCTAGCCCGCACTTGTGCCCCGGCCTTCAGCCTAGCCCGCACTTGTGCCCCGGCCTTCAGCCTAGCCCGCACTTGTGCCCCGGCCTTAAGCCTAGCCCGCACTTGTGCCCCGGCCTTAAGCCTAGCCCGCACTTGTGCCCCGGCCTTAAGCCTAGCCCGCACTTGTGCCCCGGCCTTAAGCCTAGCCCGCACTTGTGCCCCGGCCTTAAGCCTAGCCCGCACTTGTGCCCAGGCCTTTAGCCTAGCCCGCACTTGTGCCCCGGCCTTTAGCCTAGCCCGCACTTGTGCCCCGGCCTAAAGCCCAGCCCGCACTTGTGCCCAGGCCTTAAGCCCAGCCCGCACTTGTGCCCAGGCCTTAAGCCCAGCCCGCACTTGTGCCCAGGCCTTAAGCCCAGCCCGCACTTGTGCCCAGGCCTTAAGCCCAGCCCGCACTTGTGCCCAGGCCTTAAGCCCAGCCCGCACTTGTGCCCAGGCCTTAAGCCCAGCCCGCACTTGTGCCCAGGCCTTAAGCCCAGCCCGCACTTGTGCCCAGGCCTTAAGCCCAGCCCGCACTTGTGCCCAGGCCTTAAGCCCAGCCCGCACTTGTGCCCAGGCCTTAAGCCCAGCCCGCACTTGTGCCCAGGCCTTAAGCCCAGCCCGCACTTGTGCCCAGGCCTTAAGCCCAGCCCGCACTTGTGCTGAGGCCTTAAGCCCAGCCCGCACTTGTGCCCAGGCTTTAAGCCCAGCCCGCACTTGTGCCCAGGCCTTAAGCCCAGCCCGCACTTGTGCCCAGGCCTTAAGCCCAGCCCGCACTTGTGCCCAGGCCTTAAGCCCAGCCCGCACTTGTGCCCCGGCCTTAAGCCCAGCCCGCACTTGTGCCCCGGCCTTAAGCCCAGCCCGCACTTGTGCCGCGGCCTTAAGCCCAGCCCGCACTTGTCTCCCGGCCTTAAGCCTAGCCCGCACTTGTGCCCCGGCCTTAAGCCAAGCCCGCACTTGTGCCCCGGCCTTAAGCCTAGCCCGCACTTGTGCCCCGGCCTTAAGCCTAGCCCGCACTTGTGCCCCGGCCTTAAGCCTAGCCCGCACTTGTGCCCCGGCCTTAAGCCTAGCCCGCACTTGTGCCCCGGCCTTAAGCCTAGCCCGCACTTGTGCCCAGGCCTTTAGCCTAGCCCGCACTTGTGCCCCGGCCTTTAGCCTAGCCCGCACTTGTGCCCCGGCCTAAAGCCCAGCCCGCACTTGTGCCCAGGCCTTAAGCCCAGCCCGCACTTGTGCCCAGGCCTTAAGCCCAGCCCGCACTTGTGCCCAGGCCTTAAGCCCAGCCCGCACTTGTGCCCAGGCCTTAAGCCCAGCCCGCACTTGTGCCCAGGCCTTAAGCCCAGCCCGCACTTGTGCCCAGGCCTTAAGCCCAGCCCGCACTTGTGCCCAGGCCTTAAGCCCAGCCCGCACTTGTGCCCAGGCCTTAAGCCCAGCCCGCACTTGTGCCCAGGCCTTAAGCCCAGCCCGCACTTGTGCCCAGGCCTTAAGCCCAGCCCGCACTTGTGCCCAGGCCTTAAGCCCAGCCCGCACTTGTGCCCAGGCCTTAAGCCCAGCCCGCACTTGTGCTGAGGCCTTAAGCCCAGCCCGCACTTGTGCCCAGGCTTTAAGCCCAGCCCGCACTTGTGCCCAGGCCTTAAGCCCAGCCCGCACTTGTGCCCAGGCCTTAAGCCCAGCCCGCACTTGTGCCCAGGCCTTAAGCCCAGCCCGCACTTGTGCCCCGGCCTTAAGCCCAGCCCGCACTTGTGCCCCGGCCTTAAGCCCAGCCCGCACTTGTGCCGCGGCCTTAAGCCCAGCCCGCACTTGTCTCCCGGCCTTAAGCCTAGCCCGCACTTGTGCCCCGGCCTTAAGCCAAGCCCGCACTTGTGCCCCGGCCTTAAGCCTAGCCCGCACTTGTGCCCCGGCCTTAAGCCTAGCCCGCACTTGTGCCCCGGCCTTAAGCCTAGCCCGCACTTGTGCCCCGGCCTTAAGCCTAGCCCGCACTTGTGCCCCGGCCTTAAGCCTAGCCCGCACTTGTGCCCCGGCCTTAAGCCTAGCCCGCACTTGTGCCCCGGCCTTAAGCCTAGCCCGCACTTGTGCCCCGGCCTTAAGCCTAGCCCGCACTTGTGCCCCGGCCTTAAGCCTAGCCCGCACTTGTGCCCTGGCCTTAAGCCTAGCCCGCACTTGTGCCCCGGCCTTAAGCCTAGCCCGCACTTGTGCCCAGGCCTTTAGCCTAGCCCGCACTTGTGCCCCGGCCTTTAGCCTAGCCCGCACTTGTGCCCCGGCCTAAAGCCCAGCCCGCACTTGTGCCCAGGCCTTAAGCCCAGCCCGCACTTGTGCCCAGGCCTTAAGCCCAGCCCGCACTTGTGCCCAGGCCTTAAGCCCAGCCCGCACTTGTGCCCAGGCCTTAAGGCCAGCCCGCACTTGTGCCCAGGCCTTAAGCCCAGCCCGCACTTGTGCCGAGGCCTTAAGCCCAGCCCGCACTTGTGCCCAGGCCTTAAGCCCAGCCCGCACTTGTGCCCAGGCCTTAAGCCCAGCCCGCACTTGTGCCCAGGCCTTAAGCCCAGCCCGCACTTGTGCCCAGGCCTTAAGCCCAGCCCGCACTTGTGCCCAGGCCTTAAGCCCAGCCCGCACTTGTGCCCAGGCCTTAAGCCCAGCCCCCACTTGTGCCCAGGTCTTAAGCCCAGCCCGCACTTTTGAGCCCCTTGTATGCTTGTTTGTTTGTTTTTGTCTTCAGCTTCATGTTGGTTATGCACATAGGGCCAGCTTTATGCTCTTCGCTCTTGTCCCGTCTGAATGCACATGCACGACTGTAATTGGGGAAGAAGGCATTACCCATTTACGGAGGACAGACAAGAAGTGCCTGGTCGCTTGGAGCATGGGGTTATGGAGAGGCTCCGCACTGTACAACAAAGGATCTAGTCCTAAATGTCCAAGTACAGAGTAGAGGGGTGAAAGCTAGCTCTTCACCCCTATGGGTGCCTAACCCTTTATGCAAAGAGTGCAAAGAGTTAGCTGTATGCCTTAAGCCTAGCCAGCACTTGTGCCCATGCCTTAAGCCTAGCCAGCACTTGTGCCCCCTTGCCTTGATCCTAGCCAGCACTGCACTTGTGCCCAGGCCTTAAGCCTAGCCTGCACTTGTGCCCAGGCCTTAAGCCTAGCTGGCACTTGTGCCCATGCCTTAAGCCTAGCCAGCACTTGTGCCCCCTGCCTTGATCCTAGCCAGCACTGCACTTGTGCCCCGGCCTTAAGCCTAGCCCGCACTTGTGCCCCGGCCTTAAGCCTAGCCCGCACTTGTGCCCCGGCCTTAAGCCTAGCCCGCACTTGTGCCCCGGCCTTAAGCCTAGCCCGCACTTGTGCCCCGGCCTTAAGCCTAGCCCGCACTTGTGCCCCGGCCTTAAGCCTAGCCCGCACTTGTGCCCCGGCCTTAAGCCTAGCCCGCACTTGTGCCCCGGCCTTAAGCCTAGCCCGCACTTGTGCCCCGGCCTTAAGCCTAGCCCGCACTTGTGCCCCGGCCTTAAGCCTAGCCCGCACTTGTGCCCCGGCCTTAAGCCTAGCCCGCACTTGTGCCCCGGCCTTAAGCCTAGCCCGCACTTGTGCCCCGGCCTTAAGCCTAGCCCGCACTTGTGCCCCGGCCTTAAGCCTAGCCCGCACTTGTGCCCCGGCCTTAAGCCTAGCCCGCACTTGTGCCCCGACCTTAAGCCCAGCCCGCACTTGTGCCCCGACCTTAAGCCCAGCCCGCACTTGTGCCCCGACCTTAAGCCCAGCCCGCACTTGTGCCCCGGCCTTAAGCCTAGCCCGCACTTGTGCTCAGGCCTTAAGCCTAGCCCGCACTTGTGCCCAGGCCTTAAGCCTAGCCCGCACTTGTGCCCAGGCCTTAAACCTAGCCCGCACTTGTGCCCCGGCCTTAAGCCTAGCCCGCACTTGTGCCCCGGCCTTAAGCCTAGCCCGCACTTGTGCCCCGGCCTTAAGCCTAGCCCGCACTTGTGCCCCGGCCTTAAGCCTAGCCCGCACTTGTGCCCCGGCCTTAAGCCTAGCCCGCACTTGTGCCCCGGCCTTAAGCCTAGCCCGCACTTGTGCCCCGGCCTTAAGCCTAGCCCGCACTTGTGCCCCGGCCTTAAGCCTAGCCCGCACTTGTGCCCCGGCCTTAAGCCTAGCCCGCACTTGTGCCCCGGCCTTAAGCCTAGCCCGCACTTGTGCCCCGGCCTTAAGCCTAGCCCGCACTTGTGCCCCGGCCTTAAGCCTAGCCCGCACTTGTGCCCCGACCTTAAGCCCAGCCCGCACTTGTGCCCCGACCTTAAGCCCAGCCCGCACTTGTGCCCCGACCTTAAGCCCAGCCCGCACTTGTGCCCCGGCCTTAAGCCTAGCCCGCACTTGTGCTCAGGCCTTAAGCCTAGCCCGCACTTGTGCCCAGGCCTTAAGCCTAGCCCGCACTTGTGCCCAGGCCTTAAACCTAGCCCGCACTTGTGCCCCGGCCTTAAGCCTAGCCCGCACTTGTGCATCGGCCTTAAGCCTAGCCCGCACTTGTGCCCAGGCCTTATGCCTAGCCCGCACTTGTGCCCCCGGCCTTAAGCCTAGC
Organism: Ranitomeya imitator; assembly: GCF_032444005.1. NCBI lineage: Eukaryota > Metazoa > Chordata > Amphibia > Anura > Dendrobatidae > Ranitomeya > Ranitomeya imitator. Next base: position 97,518 of record NW_027193484.1, on the reverse strand, counting down.
CCGCACTTGTGCCCCCGGCCTTAAGCGTAGCCCGCACTTGTCCCCAGGCCTTAAGCCTAGCCCGCACTTGTGCCCCGGCCTTAAGCCTAGCCCGCACTTGTGCTCAGGCCTTAAGCCTAGCCCGCACTTGTGCCCAGGCCTTAAGCCTAGCCCGCACTTGTGCCCAGGCCTTAAGCCTAGCCCGCACTTGTGCCCAGGCCTTAAACCTAGCCCGCACTTGTGCCCCGGCCTTAAGCCTAGCCCGCACTTGTGCATCGGCCTTAAGCCTAGCCCGCACTTGTGCCCAGGCCTTATGCCTAGCCCGCACTTGTGCCCCCGGCCTTAAGCCTAGCCCGCACTTGTGCCCCCGGCCTTAAGCGTAGCCCGCACTTGTGCCCAGGCCTTAAGCCTAGCCCGCACTTGTGCCCAGGCCTTAAGCCTAGCCCGCACTTGTGCCCAGGCCTTAAGCCTAGCCCGCACTTGTGCCCAGGCCTTAAGCCTAGCCCGCACTTGTGCCCCGGGATTAAGCCTAGCCCGCACTTGTGCCCAGGCCTTAAGCCTAGCCCGCACTTGTGCCCAGGCCTTAAGCCTAGCCCGCACTTGTGCCCAGGCCTTAAGCCTAGCCCGCACTTGTGCCCAGGCCTTAAGCCTAGCCCGCACTTGTGCCCAGGCCTTAAGCCTAGCCCGCACTTGTGCCCAGGCCTTAAGCCTAGCCCGCACTTGTGCCCAGGCCTTAAACCTAGCCCGCACTTGTGCAGCGGCCTGAAGCCTAGCCCGCACTTGTGCCCAGGCCTTAAGCCTAGCCCGCACTTGTGCCCAGGCCTTAAGCCTAGCCCGCACTTGTGCCCCGGCCTTAAGCCTAGCCCGCACTTGTGCCCCGGCCTTAAGCCTAGCCCGCACTTGTGCCCCCGGCCTTAAGCCTAGCCCGCACTTGTGCCACGGACTTAAGCCAAGCCCGCACTTGTGCTCAGGCCTTAAGCCTAGCCCGCACTTGTGCCCAAGCCTTAAGCCTAGCCCGCACTTGTGCCCAGGCCTTAAGCCTAGCCCGCACTTGTGCCCAGGCCTTAAGCCTAGCCCGCACTTGTGCCCAGGCCTTAAGCCTAGCCCGCACTTGTGCCCCGGCCTTAAGCCTAGCCCGCACTTGTGCCCCGGCCTTAAGCCTAGCCCGCACTTGTGCCCCGGCCTTAAGCCTAGCCCGCACTTGTGCCCCGGCCTTAAGCCTAGCCCGCACTTGTGCCCCGGCCTTAAGCCTAGCCCGCACTTGTGCCCCGGCCTTCAGCCTAGCCCGCACTTGTGCCCCGGCCTTCAGCCTAGCCCGCACTTGTGCCCCGGCCTTAAGCCTAGCCCGCACTTGTGCCCCGGCCTTAAGCCTAGCCCGCACTTGTGCCCCGGCCTTAAGCCTAGCCCGCACTTGTGCCCCGGCCTTAAGCCTAGCCCGCACTTGTGCCCAGGCCTTTAGCCTAGCCCGCACTTGTGCCCCGGCCTTTAGCCTAGCCCGCACTTGTGCCCCGGCCTAAAGCCCAGCCCGCACTTGTGCCCAGGCCTTAAGCCCAGCCCGCACTTGTGCCCAGGCCTTAAGCCCAGCCCGCACTTGTGCCCAGGCCTTAAGCCCAGCCCGCACTTGTGCCCAGGCCTTAAGCCCAGCCCGCACTTGTGCCCAGGCCTTAAGCCCAGCCCGCACTTGTGCCCAGGCCTTAAGCCCAGCCCGCACTTGTGCCCAGGCCTTAAGCCCAGCCCGCACTTGTGCCCAGGCCTTAAGCCCAGCCCGCACTTGTGCCCAGGCCTTAAGCCCAGCCCGCACTTGTGCCGAGGCCTTAAGCCCAGCCCGCACTTGTGCCCAGGCTTTAAGCCCAGCCCGCACTTGTGCCCAGGCCTTAAGCCCAGCCCGCACTTGTGCCCAGGCCTTAAGCCCAGCCCGCACTTGTGCCCAGGCCTTAAGCCCAGCCCGCACTTGTGCCCAGGCCTTAAGCCCAGCCCGCACTTGTGCCCAGGCCTTAAGCCCAGCCCGCACTTGTGCCCAGGCCTTAAGCCCAGCCCGCACTTGTGCCCAGGCCTTAAGCCCAGCCCGCACTTGTGCCCAGGCCTTAAGCCCAGCCCGCACTTGTGCCGAGGCCTTAAGCCCAGCCCGCACTTGTGCCCAGGCTTTAAGCCCAGCCCGCACTTGTGCCCAGGCCTTAAGCCCAGCCCGCACTTGTGCCCAGGCCTTAAGCCCAGCCCGCACTTGTGCCCAGGCCTTAAGCCCAGCCCGCACTTGTGCCCAGGCCTTAAGCCCAGCCCGCACTTGTGCCCAGGCCTTAAGCCCAGCCCGCACTTGTGCCCAGGCCTTAAGCCCAGCCCGCACTTGTGCCCAGGCCTTAAGCCCAGCCCGCACTTGTGCCCAGGCCTTAAGCCCAGCCCCCACTTGTGCCCAGGCCTTAAGCCCAGCCCGCACTTTTGAGCCCCTTGTATGCTTGTTTGTTTGTTTTTGTCTTCAGCTTCATGTTGGTTATGCACATAGGGCCAGCTTTATGCTCTTCGCTCTTGTCCCGTCTGAATGCACATGCACGACTGTAATTGGGGAAGAAGGCATTACCCATTTACGGAGGACAGACAAGAAGTGCCTGGTCGCTTGGAGCATGGGGTTATGGAGAGGCTCCGCACTGTACAACAAAGGATCTAGTCCTAAATGTCCAAGTACAGAGTAGAGGGGTGAAAGCTAGCTCTTCACCCCTATGGGTGCCTAACCCTTTATGCAAAGAGTGCAAAGAGTTAGCTGTATGCCTTAAGCCTAGCCAGCACTTGTGCCCATGCCTTAAGCCTAGCCAGCACTTGTGCCCCCTTGCCTTGATCCTAGCCAGCACTGCACTTGTGCCCAGGCCTTAAGCCTAGCCCGCACTTGTGCCCCGGCCTTAAGCCTAGCCCGCACTTGTGCCCCGGCCTTAAGCCTAGCCCGCACTTGTGCCCCGGCCTTAAGCCTAGCCCGCACTTGTGCCCCGGCCTTAAGCCTAGCCCGCACTTGTGCCCCGGCCTTAAGCCTAGCCCGCACTTGTGCCCCGGCCTTAAGCCTAGCCCGCACTTGTGCCCCGGCCTTAAGCCTAGCCCGCACTTGTGCCCCGGCCTTAAGCCTAGCCCGCACTTGTGCCCCGACCTTAAGCCCAGCCCGCACTTGTGCCCCGACCTTAAGCCCAGCCCGCACTTGTGCCCCGGCCTTAAGCCTAGCCCGCACTTGTGCTCAGGCCTTAAGCCTAGCCCGCACTTGTGCCCAGGCCTTAAACCTAGCCCGCACTTGTGCCCCGGCCTTAAGCCTAGCCCGCACTTGTGCATCGGCCTTAAGCCTAGCCCGCACTTGTGCCCAGGCCTTATGCCTAGCACGCACTTGTGCCCCCGGCCTTAAGCCTAGCCCGCACTTGTGCCCCCGGCCTTAAGCCTAGCCCGCACTTGTGCCCAGGCCTTAAGCCTAGCCCGCACTTGTGCCCAGGCCTTAAGCCTAGCCCGCACTTGTGCCCAGGCCTTAAGCCTAGCCCGCACTTGTGCCCCGGCCTTAAGCCTAGCCCGCACTTGTGCCCCGGCCTTAAGCCTAGCCCGCACTTGTGCCCCGGCCTTAAGCCTAGCCCGCACTTGTGCCCCGGCCTTAAGCCTAGCCCGCACTTGTGCCCCGGCCTTAAGCCTAGCCCGCACTTGTGCCCCGGCCTTCAGCCTAGCCCGCACTTGTGCCCCGGCCTTAAGCCCAGCCCGCACTTGTGCCCCGGCCTTAAGCCTAGCCCGCACTTGTGCTCAGGCCTTAAGCCTAGCCCGCACTTGTGCCCAGGCCTTAAACCTAGCCCGCACTTGTGCCCCGGCCTTAAGCCTAGCCCGCACTTGTGCATCGGCCTTAAGCCTAGCCCGCACTTGTGCCCAGGCCTTATGCCTAGCACGCACTTGTGCCCCCGGCCTTAAGCCTAGCCCGCACTTGTGCTCAGGCCTTAAGCCTAGCCCGCACTTGTGCCCAGGCCTTAAACCTAGCCCGCACTTGTGCCCCGGCCTTAAGCCTAGCCCGCACTTGTGCATCGGCCTTAAGCCTAGCCCGCACTTGTGCCCCGGCCTTAAGCCTAGCCCGCACTTGTGCCCAGGCCTTTAGCCTAGCCCGCACTTGTGCCCCGGCCTTTAGCCTAGCCCGCACTTGTGCCCCGGCCTAAAGCCCAGCCCGCACTTGTGCCCAGGCCTTAAGCCCAGCCCGCACTTGTGCCCAGGCCTTAAGCCCAGCCCGCACTTGTGCCCAGGCCTTAAGCCCAGCCCGCACTTGTGCCCAGGCCTTAAGCCCAGCCCGCACTTGTGCCCAGGCCTTAAGCCCAGCCCGCACTTGTGCCCAGGCCTTAAGCCCAGCCCGCACTTGTGCCCAGGCCTTAAGCCCAGCCCGCACTTGTGCCCAGGCCTTAAGCCCAGCCCGCACTTGTGCCCAGGCCTTAAGCCCAGCCCGCACTTGTGCCCAGGCCTTAAGCCCAGCCCGCACTTGTGCCCAGGCCTTAAGCCCAGCCCGCACTTGTGCCCAGGCCTTAAGCCCAGCCCGCATTTGTGCCCAGGCCTTAAGCCCAGCCCGCACTTGTGCTGAGGCCTTAAGCCCAGCCCGCACTTGTGCCCAGGCTTTAAGCCCAGCCCGCACTTGTGCCCAGGCCTTAAGCCCAGCCCGCACTTGTGCCCAGGCCTTAAGCCCAGCCCGCACTTGTGCCCAGGCCTTAAGCCCAGCCCGCACTTGTGCCCAGGCCTTAAGCCCAGCCCGCACTTGTGCCCAGGCCTTAAGCCCAGCCCGCACTTGTGCCCCGGCCTTAAGCCCAGCCCGCACTTGTGCCCCGGCCTTAAGCCCAGCCCGCACTTGTGCCGCGGCCTTAAGCCCAGCCCGCACTTGTCTCCCGGCCTTAAGCCCAGCCCGCACTTGTGCCCCGGCCTTAAGCCAAGCCCGCACTTGTGCCCCGGCCTTAAGCCTAGCCCGCACTTGTGCCCCGGCCTTAAGCCTAGCCCGCACTTGTGCCCCGGCCTTAAGCCTAGCCCGCACTTGTGCCCCGGCCTTAAGCCTAGCCCGCACTTGTGCCCCGGCCTTAAGCCTAGCCCGCACTTGTGCCCCGGCCTTAAGCCTAGCCCGCACTTGTGCCCCGGCCTTAAGCCTAGCCCGCACTTGTGCCCCGGCCTTAAGCCTAGCCCGCACTTGTGCCCCGGCCTTAAGCCTAGCCCGCACTTGTGCCCCGGCCTTAAGCCTAGCCCGCACTTGTGCCCCGGCCTTAAGCCTAGCCCGCACTTGTGCCCAGGCCTTTAGCCTAGCCCGCACTTGTGCCCCGGCCTTTAGCCTAGCCCGCACTTGTGCCCCGGCCTAAAGCCCAGCCCGCACTTGTGCCCAGGCCTTAAGCCCAGCCCGCACTTGTGCCCAGGCCTTAAGCCCAGCCCGCACTTGTGCCCAGGCCTTAAGCCCAGCCCGCACTTGTGCCCAGGCCTTAAGCCCAGCCCGCACTTGTGCCCAGGCCTTAAGCCCAGCCCGCACTTGTGCCGAGGCCTTAAGCCCAGCCCGCACTTGTGCCCAGGCCTTAAGCCCAGCCCGCACTTGTGCCCAGGCCTTAAGCCCAGCCCGCACTTGTGCCCAGGCCTTAAGCCCAGCCCGCACTTGTGCCCAGGCCTTAAGCCCAGCCCGCACTTGTGCCCAGGCCTTAAGCCCAGCCCGCACTTGTGCCCAGGCCTTAAGCCCAGCCCCCACTTGTGCCCAGGCCTTAAGCCCAGCCCGCACTTTTGAGCCCCTTGTATGCTTGTTTGTTTGTTTTTGTCTTCAGCTTCATGTTGGTTATGCACATAGGGCCAGCTTTATGCTCTTCGCTCTTGTCCCGTCTGAATGCACATGCACGACTGTAATTGGGGAAGAAGGCATTACCCATTTACGGAGGACAGACAAGAAGTGCCTGGTCGCTTGGAGCATGGGGTTATGGAGAGGCTCCGCACTGTACAACAAAGGATCTAGTCCTAAATGTCCAAGTACAGAGTAGAGGGGTGAAAGCTAGCTCTTCACCCCTATGGGTGCCTAACCCTTTATGCAAAGAGTGCAAAGAGTTAGCTGTATGCCTTAAGCCTAGCCAGCACTTGTGCCCATGCCTTAAGCCTAGCCAGCACTTGTGCCCCCTTGCCTTGATCCTAGCCAGCACTGCACTTGTGCCCAGGCCTTAAGCCTAGCCTGCACTTGTGCCCAGGCCTTAAGCCTAGCTGGCACTTGTGCCCATGCCTTAAGCCTAGCCAGCACTTGTGCCCCCTGCCTTGATCCTAGCCAGCACTGCACTTGTGCCCCGGCCTTAAGCCTAGCCCGCACTTGTGCCCCGGCCTTAAGCCTAGCCCGCACTTGTGCCCCGGCCTTAAGCCTAGCCCGCACTTGTGCCCCGGCCTTAAGCCTAGCCCGCACTTGTGCCCCGGCCTTAAGCCTAGCCCGCACTTGTGCCCCGGCCTTAAGCCTAGCCCGCACTTGTGCCCCGGCCTTAAGCCTAGCCCGCACTTGTGCCCCGGCCTTAAGCCTAGCCCGCACTTGTGCCCCGGCCTTAAGCCTAGCCCGCACTTGTGCCCCGGCCTTAAGCCTAGCCCGCACTTGTGCCCCGGCCTTAAGCCTAGCCCGCACTTGTGCCCCGGCCTTAAGCCTAGCCCGCACTTGTGCCCCGGCCTTAAGCCTAGCCCGCACTTGTGCCCCGACCTTAAGCCCAGCCCGCACTTGTGCCCCGACCTTAAGCCCAGCCCGCACTTGTGCCCCGGCCTTAAGCCTAGCCCGCACTTGTGCTCAGGCCTTAAGCCTAGCCCGCACTTGTGCCCAGGCCTTAAGCCTAGCCCGCACTTGTGCCCAGGCCTTAAACCTAGCCCGCACTTGTGCCCCGGCCTTAAGCCTAGCCCGCACTTGTGCATCGGCCTTAAGCCTAGCCCGCACTTGTGCCCAGGCCTTATGCCTAGCCCGCACTTGTGCCCCCGGCCTTAAGCCTAGCCCGCACTTGTGCCCCCGGCCTTAAGCGTAGCCCGCACTTGTGCCCAGGCCTTAAGCCTAGCCCGCACTTGTGCCCCGGCCTTAGGCCTAGCCCGCACTTGTGCCCCGGCCTTAAGCCTAGCCCGCACTTGTGCTCAGGCCTTAAGCCTAGCCCGCACTTGTGCCCAGGCCTTAAGCCTAGCCCGCACTTGTGCCCAGGCCTTAAGCCTAGCCCGCACTTGTGCCCAGGCCTTAAACCTAGCCCGCACTTGTGCCCCGGCCTTAAGCCTAGCCCGCACTTGTGCATCGGCCTTAAGCCTAGCCCGCACTTGTGCCCAGGCCTTATGCCTAGCCCGCACTTGTGCCCCCGGCCTTAAGCCTAGCCCGCACTTGTGCCCCCGGCCTTAAGCGTAGCCCGCACTTGTGCCCAGGCCTTAAGCCTAGCCCGCACTTGTGCCCAGGCCTTAAGCCTAGCCCGCACTTGTGCCCAGGCCTTAAGCCTAGCCCGCACTTGTGCCCAGGCCTTAAGCCTAGCCCGCACTTGTGCCCCGGGATTAAGCCTAGCCCGCACTTGTGCCCAGGCCTTAAGCCTAGCCCGCACTTGTGCCCAGGCCTTAAGCCTAGCCCGCACTTGTGCCCAGGCCTTAAGCCTAGCCCGCACTTGTGCCCAGGCCTTAAGCCTAGCCCGCACTTGTGCCCAGGCCTTAAGCCTAGCCCGCACTTGTGCCCAGGCCTTAAACCTAGCCCGCACTTGTGCATCGGCCTGAAGCCTAGCCCGCACTTGTGCCCAGGCCTTAAGCCTAGCCCGCACTTGTGCATCGGCCTGAAGCCTAGCCCGCACTTGTGCCCAGGCCTTAAGCCTAGCCCGCACTTGTGCCCAGGCCTTAAGCCTAGCCCGCACTTGTGCCCCGGCCTTAAGCCTAGCCCGCACTTGTGCCCCGGCCTTAAGCCTAGCCCGCACTTGTGCCCCCGGCCTTATGCCTAGCCCGCACTTGTGCCACGGACTTAAGCCAAGCCCGCACTTGTGCTCAGGCCTTAAGCCTAGCCCGCACTTGTGCCCAAGCCTTAAGCCTAGCCCGCACTTGTGCCCAGGCCTTAAGCCTAGCCCGCACTTGTGCCCAGGCCTTAAGCCTAGCCCGCACTTGTGCCCAGGCCTTAAGCCTAGCCCGCACTTGTGCCCCGGCCTTAAGCCTAGCCCGCACTTGTGCCCCGGCCTTAAGCCTAGCCCGCACTTGTGCCCCGGCCTTAAGCCTAGCCCGCACTTGTGCCCCGGCCTTAAGCCTAGCCCGCACTTGTGCCCCGGCCTTAAGCCTAGCCCGCACTTGTGCCCCGGCCTTCAGCCTAGCCCGCACTTGTGCCCCGGCCTTCAGCCTAGCCCGCACTTGTGCCCCGGCCTTAAGCCTAGCCCGCACTTGTGCCCCGGCCTTAAGCCTAGCCCGCACTTGTGCCCCGGCCTTAAGCCTAGCCCGCACTTGTGCCCCGGCCTTAAGCCTAGCCCGCACTTGTGCCCAGGCCTTTAGCCTAGCCCGCACTTGTGCCCCGGCCTTTAGCCTAGCCCGCACTTGTGCTCCGGCCTAAAGCCCAGCCCGCACTTGTGCCCAGGCCTTAAGCCCAGCCCGCACTTGTGCCCAGGCCTTAAGCCCAGCCCGCACTTGTGCCCAGGCCTTAAGCCCAGCCCGCACTTGTGCCCAGGCCTTAAGCCCAGCCCGCACTTGTGCCCAGGCCTTAAGCCCAGCCCGCACTTGTGCCCAGGCCTTAAGCCCAGCCCGCACTTGTGCCCAGGCCTTAAGCCCAGCCCGCACTTGTGCCCAGGCCTTAAGCCCAGCCCGCACTTGTGCCGAGGCCTTAAGCCCAGCCCGCACTTGTGCCCAGGCTTTAAGCCCAGCCCGCACTTGTGCCCAGGCCTTAAGCCCAGCCCGCACTTGTGCCCAGGCCTTAAGCCCAGCCCGCACTTGTGCCCAGGCCTTAAGCCCAGCCCGCACTTGTGCCCAGGCCTTAAGCCCAGCCCGCACTTGTGCCCCGGCCTTAAGCCCAGCCCGCACTTGTGCCCCGGCCTTAAGCCCAGCCCGCACTTGTGCCGCGGCCTTAAGCCCAGCCCGCACTTGTCTCCCGGCCTTAAGCCTAGCCCGCACTTGTGCCCCGGCCTTAAGCCAAGCCCGCACTTGTGCCCCGGCCTTAAGCCTAGCCCGCACTTGTGCCCCGGCCTTAAGCCTAGCCCGCACTTGTGCCCCGGCCTTAAGCCTAGCCCGCACTTGTGCCCCGGCCTTAAGCCTAGCCCGAACTTGTGCCCCGGCCTTAAGCCTAGCCCGCACTTGTGCCCCGGCCTTAAGCCTAGCCCGCACTTGTGCCCCGGCCTTAAGCCTAGCCCGCACTTGTGCCCCGGCCTTAAGCCTAGCCCGCACTTGTGCCCCGGCCTTAAGCCTAGCCCGCACTTGTGCCCCGGCCTTAAGCCTAGCCCGCACTTGTGCCCCGGCCTTAAGCCTAGCCCGCACTTGTGCCCAGGCCTTTAGCCTAGCCCGCACTTGTGCCCAGGCCTTAAGCCTAGCCCGCACTTGTGCCCAGGCCTTAAGCCTAGCCCGCACTTGTGCCCAGGCCTTAAACCTAGCCCGCACTTGTGCCCCGGCCTTAAGCCTAGCTCGCACTTGTGCCCCGGCCTTAAGCCTAGCCCGCACTTGTGCCCCGGCCTTAAGCCTAGCCCGCACTTGTGCCCCGGCCTTAAGCCTAGCCTGCACTTGTGCCCCGGCCTTAAGCCTAGCCCGCACTTGTGCCCCGGCCTTAAGCCTAGCCCGCACTTGTGCCCCGGCCTTAAGCCTAGCCCGCACTTGTGCCCAGGCCTTTAGCCTAGCCCGCACTTGTGCCCCGGCCTTTAGCCTAGCCCGCACTTGTGCCCCGGCCTAAAGCCCAGCCCGCACTTGTGCCCAGGCCTGAAGCCCAGCCCGCACTTGTGCCCAGGCCTTAAGCCCAGCCCGCACTTGTGCCCAGGCCTTAAGCCCAGCCCGCACTTGTGCCCAGGCCTTAAGCCCAGCCCGCACTTGTGCCCAGGCCTTAAGCCCAGCCCGCACTTGTGCCCAGGCCTTAAGCCCAGCCCGCACTTGTGCCGAGGCCTTAAGCCCAGCCCGCACTTGTGCCCAGGCCTTAAGCCCAGCCCGCACTTGTGCCCAGGCCTTAAGCCCAGCCCGCACTTGTGCCCAGGCCTTAAGCCCAGCCCGCACTTGTGCCCAGGCCTTAAGCCCAGCCCGCACTTGTGCCCAGGCCTTAAGCCCAGCCCGCACTTGTGCCCAGGCCTTAAGCCCAGCCCCCACTTGTGCCCAGGCCTTAAGCCCAGCCCGCACTTTTGAGCCCCTTGTATGCTTGTTTGTTTGTTTTTGTCTTCAGCTTCATGTTGGTTATGCACATAGGGCCAGCTTTATGCTCTTCGCTCTTGTCCCGTCTGAATGCACATGCACGACTGTAATTGGGGAAGAAGGCATTACCCATTTACGGAGGACAGACAAGAAGTGCCTGGTCGCTTGGAGCATGGGGTTATGGAGAGGCTCCGCACTGTACAACAAAGGATCTAGTCCTAAATGTCCAAGTACAGAGTAGAGGGGTGAAAGCTAGCTCTTCACCCCTATGGGTGCCTAACCCTTTATGCAAAGAGTGCAAAGAGTTAGCTGTATGCCTTAAGCCTAGCCAGCACTTGTGCCCATGCCTTAAGCCTAGCCAGCACTTGTGCCCCCTTGCCTTGATCCTAGCCAGCACTGCACTTGTGCCCAGGCCTTAAGCCTAGCCTGCACTTGTGCCCAGGCCTTAAGCCTAGCTGGCACTTGTGCCCATGCCTTAAGCCTAGCCAGCACTTGTGCCCCCTGCCTTGATCCTAGCCAGCACTGCACTTGTGCCCCGGCCTTAAGCCTAGCCCGCACTTGTGCCCCGGCCTTAAGCCTAGCCCGCACTTGTGCCCCGGCCTTAAGCCTAGCCCGCACTTGTGCCCCGGCCTTAAGCCTAGCCCGCACTTGTGCCCCGGCCTTAAGCCTAGCCCGCACTTGTGCCCCGGCCTTAAGCCTAGCCCGCACTTGTGCCCCGGCCTTAAGCCTAGCCCGCACTTGTGCCCCGGCCTTAAGCCTAGCCTGCACTTGTGCCCCGGCCTTAAGCCTAGCCCGCACTTGTGCCCCGGCCTTAAGCCTAGCCCGCACTTGTGCCCCGGCCTTAAGCCTAGCCCGCACTTGTGCCCCGGCCTTAAGCCTAGCCCGCACTTGTGCCCCGGCCTTAAGCCTAGCCCGCACTTGTGCCCCGACCTTAAGCCCAGCCCGCACTTGTGCCCCGACCTTAAGCCCAGCCCGCACTTGTGCCCCGGCCTTAAGCCTAGCCCGCACTTGTGCTCAGGCCTTAAGCCTAGCCTGCACTTGTGCCCAGGCCTTAAGCCTAGCCCGCACTTGTGCCCAGGCCTTAAACCTAGCCCGCACTTGTGCCCCGGCCTTAAGCCTAGCCCGCACTTGTGCATCGGCCTTAAGCCTAGCCCGCACTTGTGCCCAGGCCTTATGCCTAGCCCGCACTTGTGCCCCCGGCCTTAAGCCTAGCCCGCACTTGTGCCCCCGGCCTTAAGCGTAGCCCGCACTTGTGCCCAGGCCTTAAGCCTAGCCCGCACTTGTGCCCCGGCTTTAGGCCTAGCCCGCACTTGTGCCCCGGCCTTAAGCCTAGCCCGCACTTGTGCTCAGGCCTTAAGCCTAGCCCGCACTTGTGCCCAGGCCTTAAGCCTAGCCCGCACTTGTGCCCAGGCCTTAAGCCTAGCCCGCACTTGTGCCCAGGCCTTAAACCTAGCCCGCACTTGTGCCCCGGCCTTAAGCCTAGCCCGCACTTGTGCATCGGCCTTAAGCCTAGCCCGCACTTGTGCATCGGCCTGAAGCCTAGCCCGCACTTGTGCCCAGGCCTTAAGCCTAGCCCGCACTTGTGCCCAGGCCTTAAGCCTAGCCCGCACTTGTGCCCCGGCCTTAAGCCTAGCCCGCACTTGTGCCCCGGCCTTAAGCCTAGCCCGCACTTGTGCCCCCGGCCTTAAGCCTAGCCCGCACTTGTGCCACGGACTTAAGCCAAGCCCGCACTTGTGCTCAGGCCTTAAGCCTAGCCCGCACTTGTGCCCAAGCCTTAAGCCTAGCCCGCACTTGTGCCCAGGCCTTAAGCCTAGCCCGCACTTGTGCCCAGGCCTTAAGCCTAGCCCGCACTTGTGCCCAGGCCTTAAGCCTAGCCCGCACTTGTGCCCCGGCCTTAAGCCTAGCCCGCACTTGTGCCCCGGCCTTAAGCCTAGCCCGCACTTGTGCCCCGGCCTTAAGCCTAGCCCGCACTTGTGCCCCGGCCTTAAGCCTAGCCCGCACTTGTGCCCCGGCCTTAAGCCTAGCCCGCACTTGTGCCCCGGCCTTCAGCCTAGCCCGCACTTGTGCCCCGGCCTTCAGCCTAGCCCGCACTTGTGCCCCGGCCTTCAGCCTAGCCCGCACTTGTGCCCCGGCCTTAAGCCTAGCCCGCACTTGTGCCCCGGCCTTAAGCCTAGCCCGCACTTGTGCCCCGGCCTTAAGCCTAGCCCGCACTTGTGCCCCGGCCTTAAGCCTAGCCCGCACTTGTGCCCCGGCCTTAAGCCTAGCCCGCACTTGTGCCCAGGCCTTTAGCCTAGCCCGCACTTGTGCCCCGGCCTTTAGCCTAGCCCGCACTTGTGCCCCGGCCTAAAGCCCAGCCCGCACTTGTGCCCAGGCCTTAAGCCCAGCCCGCACTTGTGCCCAGGCCTTAAGCCCAGCCCGCACTTGTGCCCAGGCCTTAAGCCCAGCCCGCACTTGTGCCCAGGCCTTAAGCCCAGCCCGCACTTGTGCCCAGGCCTTAAGCCCAGCCCGCACTTGTGCCCAGGCCTTAAGCCCAGCCCGCACTTGTGCCCAGGCCTTAAGCCCAGCCCGCACTTGTGCCCAGGCCTTAAGCCCAGCCCGCACTTGTGCCCAGGCCTTAAGCCCAGCCCGCACTTGTGCCCAGGCCTTAAGCCCAGCCCGCACTTGTGCCCAGGCCTTAAGCCCAGCCCGCACTTGTGCCCAGGCCTTAAGCCCAGCCCGCACTTGTGCCCAGGCCTTAAGCCCAGCCCGCACTTGTGCCCAGGCTTTAAGCCCAGCCCGCACTTGTGCCCAGGCCTTAAGCCCAGCCCGCACTTGTGCCCAGGCCTTAAGCCCAGCCCGCACTTGTGCCCAGGCCTTAAGCCCAGCCCGCACTTGTGCCCCGGCCTTAAGCCCAGCCCGCACTTGTGCCCCGGCCTTAAGCCCAGCCCGCACTTGTGCCGCGGCCTTAAGCCCAGCCCGCACTTGTCTCCCGGCCTTAAGCCTAGCCCGCACTTGTGCCCCGGCCTTAAGCCAAGCCCGCACTTGTGCCCCGGCCTTAAGCCTAGCCCGCACTTGTGCCCCGGCCTTAAGCCTAGCCCGCACTTGTGCCCCGGCCTTAAGCCTAGCCCGCACTTGTGCCCCGGCCTTAAGCCTAGCCCGCACTTGTGCCCCGGCCTTAAGCCTAGCCCGCACTTGTGCCCCGGCCTTAAGCCTAGCCCGCACTTGTGCCCCGGCCTTAAGCCTAGCCCGCACTTGTGCCCCGGCCTTAAGCCTAGCCCGCACTTGTGCCCCGGCCTTAAGCCTAGCCCGCACTTGTGCCCTGGCCTTAAGCCTAGCCCGCACTTGTGCCCCGGCCTTAAGCCTAGCCCGCACTTGTGCCCAGGCCTTTAGCCTAGCCCGCACTTGTGCCCCGGCCTTTAGCCTAGCCCGCACTTGTGCCCCGGCCTAAAGCCCAGCCCGCACTTGTGCCCAGGCCTTAAGCCCAGCCCGCACTTGTGCCCAGGCCTTAAGCCCAGCCCGCACTTGTGCCCAGGCCTTAAGCCCAGCCCGCACTTGTGCCCAGGCCTTAAGCCCAGCCCGCACTTGTGCCGAGGCCTTAAGCCCAGCCCGCACTTGTGCCCAGGCCTTAAGCCCAGCCCGCACTTGTGCCCAGGCCTTAAGCCCAGCCCGCACTTGTGCCCAGGCCTTAAGCCCAGCCCGCACTTGTGCCCAGGCCTTAAGCCCAGCCCGCACTTGTGCCCAGGCCTTAAGCCCAGCCCGCACTTGTGCCCAGGCCTTAAGCCCAGCCCCCACTTGTGCCCAGGCCTTAAGCCCAGCCCGCACTTTTGAGCCCCTTGTATGCTTGTTTGTTTGTTTTTGTCTTCAGCTTCATGTTGGTTATGCACATAGGGCCAGCTTTATGCTCTTCGCTCTTGTCCCGTCTGAATGCACATGCACGACTGTAATTGGGGAAGAAGGCATTACCCATTTACGGAGGACAGACAAGAAGTGCCTGGTCGCTTGGAGCATGGGGTTATGGAGAGGCTCTGCACTGTACAACAAAGGATCTAGTCCTAAATGTCCAAGTACAGAGTAGAGGGGTGAAAGCTAGCTCTTCACCCCTATGGGTGCCTAACCCTTTATGCAAAGAGTGCAAAGAGTTAGCTGTATGCCTTAAGCCTAGCCAGCACTTGTGCCCATGCCTTAAGCCTAGCCAGCACTTGTGCCCCCTTGCCTTGATCCTAGCCAGCACTGCACTTGTGCCCAGGCCTTAAGCCTAGCCTGCACTTGTGCCCAGGCCTTAAGCCTAGCTGGCACTTGTGCCCATGCCTTAAGCCTAGCCAGCACTTGTGCCCCCTGCCTTGATCCTAGCCAGCACTGCACTTGTGCCCCGGCCTTAAGCCTAGCCCGCACTTGTGCCCCGGCCTTAAGCCTAGCCCGCACTTGTGCCCCGGCCTTAAGCCTAGCCCGCACTTGTGCCCCGGCCTTAAGCCTAGCCCGCACTTGTGCCCCGGCCTTAAGCCTAGCCCGCACTTGTGCCCCGGCCTTAAGCCTAGCCCGCACTTGTGCCCCGGCCTTAAGCCTAGCCCGCACTTGTGCCCCGGCCTTAAGCCTAGCCCGCACTTGTGCCCCGGCCTTAAGCCTAGCCCGCACTTGTGCCCCGGCCTTAAGCCTAGCCCGCACTTGTGCCCCGGCCTTAAGCCTAGCCCGCACTTGTGCCCCGGCCTTAAGCCTAGCCCGCACTTGTGCCCCGGCCTTAAGCCTAGCCCGCACTTGTGCCCCGGCCTTAAGCCTAGCCCGCACTTGTGCCCCGGCCTTAAGCCTAGCCCGCACTTGTGCCCCGACCTTAAGCCCAGCCCGCACTTGTGCCCCGACCTTAAGCCCAGCCCGCACTTGTGCCCCGACCTTAAGCCCAGCCCGCACTTGTGCCCCGGCCTTAAGCCTAGCCCGCACTTGTGCTCAGGCCTTAAGCCTAGCCCGCACTTGTGCCCAGGCCTTAAGCCTAGCCCGCACTTGTGCCCAGGCCTTAAACCTAGCCCGCACTTGTGCCCCGGCCTTAAGCCTAGCCCGCACTTGTGCATCGGCCTTAAGCCTAGCCCGCACTTGTGCCCAGGCCTTATGCCTAGCCCGCACTTGTGCCCCCGGCCTTAAGCCTAGCCCGCACTTGTGCCCCCGGCCTTAAGCGTAGCCCGCACTTGTGCCCAGGCCTTAAGCCTAGCCCGCACTTGTGCCCCGGCCTTAAGCCTAGCCCGCACTTGTGCTCAGGCCTTAAGCCTAGCCCGCACTTGTGCCCAGGCCTTAAGCCTAGCCCGCACTTGTGCCCAGGCCTTAAGCCTAGCCCGCACTTGTGCCCAGGCCTTAAACCTAGCCCGCACTTGTGCCCCGGCCTTAAGCCTAGCCCGCACTTGTGCATCGGCCTTAAGCCTAGCCCGCACTTGTGCCCAGGCCTTATGCCTAGCCCGCACTTGTGCCCCCGGCCTTAAGCCTAGCCCGCACTTGTGCCCCCGGCCTTAAGCGTAGCCCGCACTTGTGCCCAGGCCTTAAGCCTAGCCCGCACTTGTGCCCAGGCCTTAAGCCTAGCCCGCACTTGTGCCCAGGCCTTAAGCCTAGCCCGCACTTGTGCCCAGGCCTTAAGCCTAGCCCGCACTTGTGCCCCGGGATTAAGCCTAGCCCGCACTTGTGCCCAGGCCTTAAGCCTAGCCCGCACTTGTGCCCAGGCCTTAAGCCTAGCCCGCACTTGTGCCCAGGCCTTAAGCCTAGCCCGCACTTGTGCCCAGGCCTTAAGCCTAGCCCGCACTTGTGCCCAGGCCTTAAGCCTAGCCCGCACTTGTGCCCAGGCCTTAAGCCTAGCCCGCACTTGTGCCCAGGCCTTAAACCTAGCCCGCACTTGTGCATCGGCCTGAAGCCTAGCCCGCACTTGTGCCCAGGCCTTAAGCCTAGCCCGCACTTGTGCCCAGGCCTTAAGCCTAGCCCGCACTTGTGCCCCGGCCTTAAGCCTAGCCCGCACTTGTGCCCCGGCCTTAAGCCTAGCCCGCACTTGTGCCCCCGGCCTTAAGCCTAGCCCGCACTTGTGCCACGGACTTAAGCCAAGCCCGCACTTGTGCTCAGGCCTTAAGCCTAGCCCGCACTTGTGCCCAAGCCTTAAGCCTAGCCCGCACTTGTGCCCAGGCCTTAAGCCTAGCCCGCACTTGTGCCCAGGCCTTAAGCCTAGCCCGCACTTGTGCCCAGGCCTTAAGCCTAGCCCGCACTTGTGCCCCGGCCTTAAGCCTAGCCCGCACTTGTGCCCCGGCCTTAAGCCTAGCCCGCACTTGTGCCCCGGCCTTAAGCCTAGCCCGCACTTGTGCCCCGGCCTTAAGCCTAGCCCGCACTTGTGCCCCGGCCTTAAGCCTAGCCCGCACTTGTGCCCCGGCCTTCAGCCTAGCCCGCACTTGTGCCCCGGCCTTTAGCCTAGCCCGCACTTGTGCTCCGGCCTAAAGCCCAGCCCGCACTTGTGCCCAGGCCTTAAGCCCAGCCCGCACTTGTGCCCAGGCCTTAAGCCCAGCCCGCACTTGTGCCCAGGCCTTAAGCCCAGCCCGCACTTGTGCCCAGGCCTTAAGCCCAGCCCGCACTTGTGCCCAGGCCTTAAGCCCAGCCCGCACTTGTGCCCAGGCCTTAAGCCCAGCCCGCACTTGTGCCCAGGCCTTAAGCCCAGCCCGCACTTGTGCCCAGGCCTTAAGCCCAGCCCGCACTTGTGCCGAGGCCTTAAGCCCAGCCCGCACTTGTGCCCAGGCTTTAAGCCCAGCCCGCACTTGTGCCCAGGCCTTAAGCCCAGCCCGCACTTGTGCCCAGGCCTTAAGCCCAGCCCGCACTTGTGCCCAGGCCTTAAGCCCAGCCCGCACTTGTGCCCAGGCCTTAAGCCCAGCCCGCACTTGTGCCCCGGCCTTAAGCCCAGCCCGCACTTGTGCCCCGGCCTTAAGCCCAGCCCGCACTTGTGCCGCGGCCTTAAGCCCAGCCCGCACTTGTCTCCCGGCCTTAAGCCTAGCCCGCACTTGTGCCCCGGCCTTAAGCCAAGCCCGCACTTGTGCCCCGGCCTTAAGCCTAGCCCGCACTTGTGCCCCGGCCTTAAGCCTAGCCCGCACTTGTGCCCCGGCCTTAAGCCTAGCCCGCACTTGTGCCCCGGCCTTAAGCCTAGCCCGAACTTGTGCCCCGGCCTTAAGCCTAGCCCGCACTTGTGCCCCGGCCTTAAGCCTAGCCCGCACTTGTGCCCCGGCCTTAAGCCTAGCCCGCACTTGTGCCCCGGCCTTAAGCCTAGCCCGCACTTGTGCCCCGGCCTTAAGCCTAGCCCGCACTTGTGCCCCGGCCTTAAGCCTAGCCCGCACTTGTGCCCCGGCCTTAAGCCTAGCCCGCACTTGTGCCCAGGCCTTTAGCCTAGCCCGCACTTGTGCCCAGGCCTTAAGCCTAGCCCGCACTTGTGCCCAGGCCTTAAGCCTAGCCCGCACTTGTGCCCAGGCCTTAAACCTAGCCCGCACTTGTGCCCCGGCCTTAAGCCTAGCTCGCACTTGTGCCCCGGCCTTAAGCCTAGCCCGCACTTGTGCCCCGGC
The DNA here is from genome assembly GCF_032444005.1 of Ranitomeya imitator. NCBI lineage: Eukaryota > Metazoa > Chordata > Amphibia > Anura > Dendrobatidae > Ranitomeya > Ranitomeya imitator. Next base: position 79,726 of record NW_027193484.1, on the reverse strand, counting down.
CTTAAGCCTAGCCCGCACTTGTGCCCCGGCCTTAAGCCTAGCCTGCACTTGTGCCCCGGCCTTAAGCCTAGCCCGCACTTGTGCCCCGGCCTTAAGCCTAGCCCGCACTTGTGCCCCGGCCTTAAGCCTAGCCCGCACTTGTGCCCAGGCCTTTAGCCTAGCCCGCACTTGTGCCCCGGCCTTTAGCCTAGCCCGCACTTGTGCCCCGGCCTAAAGCCCAGCCCGCACTTGTGCCCAGGCCTGAAGCCCAGCCCGCACTTGTGCCCAGGCCTTAAGCCCAGCCCGCACTTGTGCCCAGGCCTTAAGCCCAGCCCGCACTTGTGCCCAGGCCTTAAGCCCAGCCCGCACTTGTGCCCAGGCCTTAAGCCCAGCCCGCACTTGTGCCCAGGCCTTAAGCCCAGCCCGCACTTGTGCCGAGGCCTTAAGCCCAGCCCGCACTTGTGCCCAGGCCTTAAGCCCAGCCCGCACTTGTGCCCAGGCCTTAAGCCCAGCCCGCACTTGTGCCCAGGCCTTAAGCCCAGCCCGCACTTGTGCCCAGGCCTTAAGCCCAGCCCGCACTTGTGCCCAGGCCTTAAGCCCAGCCCGCACTTGTGCCCAGGCCTTAAGCCCAGCCCGCACTTGTGCCCAGGCCTTAAGCCCAGCCCGCACTTTTGAGCCCCTTGTATGCTTGTTTGTTTGTTTTTGTCTTCAGCTTCATGTTGGTTATGCACATAGGGCCAGCTTTATGCTCTTCGCTCTTGTCCCGTCTGAATGCACATGCACGACTGTAATTGGGGAAGAAGGCATTACCCATTTACGGAGGACAGACAAGAAGTGCCTGGTCGCTTGGAGCATGGGGTTATGGAGAGGCTCCGCACTGTACAACAAAGGATCTAGTCCTAAATGTCCAAGTACAGAGTAGAGGGGTGAAAGCTAGCTCTTCACCCCTATGGGTGCCTAACCCTTTATGCAAAGAGTGCAAAGAGTTAGCTGTATGCCTTAAGCCTAGCCAGCACTTGTGCCCATGCCTTAAGCCTAGCCAGCACTTGTGCCCCCTTGCCTTGATCCTAGCCAGCACTGCACTTGTGCCCAGGCCTTAAGCCTAGCCTGCACTTGTGCCCAGGCCTTAAGCCTAGCTGGCACTTGTGCCCATGCCTTAAGCCTAGCCAGCACTTGTGCCCCCTGCCTTGATCCTAGCCAGCACTGCACTTGTGCCCCGGCCTTAAGCCTAGCCCGCACTTGTGCCCCGGCCTTAAGCCTAGCCCGCACTTGTGCCCCGGCCTTAAGCCTAGCCCGCACTTGTGCCCCGGCCTTAAGCCTAGCCCGCACTTGTGCCCCGGCCTTAAGCCTAGCCCGCACTTGTGCCCCGGCCTTAAGCCTAGCCCGCACTTGTGCCCCGGCCTTAAGCCTAGCCCGCACTTGTGCCCCGGCCTTAAGCCTAGCCTGCACTTGTGCCCCGGCCTTAAGCCTAGCCCGCACTTGTGCCCCGGCCTTAAGCCTAGCCCGCACTTGTGCCCCGGCCTTAAGCCTAGCCCGCACTTGTGCCCCGGCCTTAAGCCTAGCCCGCACTTGTGCCCCGGCCTTAAGCCTAGCCCGCACTTGTGCCCCGACCTTAAGCCCAGCCCGCACTTGTGCCCCGACCTTAAGCCCAGCCCGCACTTGTGCCCCGGCCTTAAGCCTAGCCCGCACTTGTGCTCAGGCCTTAAGCCTAGCCTGCACTTGTGCCCAGGCCTTAAGCCTAGCCCGCACTTGTGCCCAGGCCTTAAACCTAGCCCGCACTTGTGCCCCGGCCTTAAGCCTAGCCCGCACTTGTGCATCGGCCTTAAGCCTAGCCCGCACTTGTGCCCAGGCCTTATGCCTAGCCCGCACTTGTGCCCCCGGCCTTAAGCCTAGCCCGCACTTGTGCCCCCGGCCTTAAGCGTAGCCCGCACTTGTGCCCAGGCCTTAAGCCTAGCCCGCACTTGTGCCCCGGCCTTAGGCCTAGCCCGCACTTGTGCCCCGGCCTTAAGCCTAGCCCGCACTTGTGCTCAGGCCTTAAGCCTAGCCCGCACTTGTGCCCAGGCCTTAAGCCTAGCCCGCACTTGTGCCCAGGCCTTAAGCCTAGCCCGCACTTGTGCCCAGGCCTTAAACCTAGCCCGCACTTGTGCCCCGGCCTTAAGCCTAGCCCGCACTTGTGCATCGGCCTTAAGCCTAGCCCGCACTTGTGCATCGGCCTGAAGCCTAGCCCGCACTTGTGCCCAGGCCTTAAGCCTAGCCCGCACTTGTGCCCAGGCCTTAAGCCTAGCCCGCACTTGTGCCCCGGCCTTAAGCCTAGCCCGCACTTGTGCCCCGGCCTTAAGCCTAGCCCGCACTTGTGCCCCCGGCCTTAAGCCTAGCCCGCACTTGTGCCACGGACTTAAGCCAAGCCCGCACTTGTGCTCAGGCCTTAAGCCTAGCCCGCACTTGTGCCCAAGCCTTAAGCCTAGCCCGCACTTGTGCCCAGGCCTTAAGCCTAGCCCGCACTTGTGCCCAGGCCTTAAGCCTAGCCCGCACTTGTGCCCAGGCCTTAAGCCTAGCCCGCACTTGTGCCCCGGCCTTAAGCCTAGCCCGCACTTGTGCCCCGGCCTTAAGCCTAGCCCGCACTTGTGCCCCGGCCTTAAGCCTAGCCCGCACTTGTGCCCCGGCCTTAAGCCTAGCCCGCACTTGTGCCCCGGCCTTAAGCCTAGCCCGCACTTGTGCCCCGGCCTTCAGCCTAGCCCGCACTTGTGCCCCGGCCTTCAGCCTAGCCCGCACTTGTGCCCCGGCCTTCAGCCTAGCCCGCACTTGTGCCCCGGCCTTAAGCCTAGCCCGCACTTGTGCCCCGGCCTTAAGCCTAGCCCGCACTTGTGCCCCGGCCTTAAGCCTAGCCCGCACTTGTGCCCCGGCCTTAAGCCTAGCCCGCACTTGTGCCCCGGCCTTAAGCCTAGCCCGCACTTGTGCCCAGGCCTTTAGCCTAGCCCGCACTTGTGCCCCGGCCTTTAGCCTAGCCCGCACTTGTGCCCCGGCCTAAAGCCCAGCCCGCACTTGTGCCCAGGCCTTAAGCCCAGCCCGCACTTGTGCCCAGGCCTTAAGCCCAGCCCGCACTTGTGCCCAGGCCTTAAGCCCAGCCCGCACTTGTGCCCAGGCCTTAAGCCCAGCCCGCACTTGTGCCCAGGCCTTAAGCCCAGCCCGCACTTGTGCCCAGGCCTTAAGCCCAGCCCGCACTTGTGCCCAGGCCTTAAGCCCAGCCCGCACTTGTGCCCAGGCCTTAAGCCCAGCCCGCACTTGTGCCCAGGCCTTAAGCCCAGCCCGCACTTGTGCCCAGGCCTTAAGCCCAGCCCGCACTTGTGCCCAGGCCTTAAGCCCAGCCCGCACTTGTGCCCAGGCCTTAAGCCCAGCCCGCACTTGTGCTGAGGCCTTAAGCCCAGCCCGCACTTGTGCCCAGGCCTTAAGCCCAGCCCGCACTTGTGCTGAGGCCTTAAGCCCAGCCCGCACTTGTGCCCAGGCCTTAAGCCCAGCCCGCACTTGTGCCCAGGCCTTAAGCCCAGCCCCCACTTGTGCCCAGGCCTTAAGCCCAGCCCGCACTTTTGAGCCCCTTGTATGCTTGTTTGTTTGTTTTTGTCTTCAGCTTCATGTTGGTTATGCACATAGGGCCAGCTTTATGCTCTTCGCTCTTGTCCCGTCTGAATGCACATGCACGACTGTAATTGGGGAAGAAGGCATTACCCATTTACGGAGGACAGACAAGAAGTGCCTGGTCGCTTGGAGCATGGGGTTATGGAGAGGCTCTGCACTGTACAACAAAGGATCTAGTCCTAAATGTCCAAGTACAGAGTAGAGGGGTGAAAGCTAGCTCTTCACCCCTATGGGTGCCTAACCCTTTATGCAAAGAGTGCAAAGAGTTAGCTGTATGCCTTAAGCCTAGCCAGCACTTGTGCCCATGCCTTAAGCCTAGCCAGCACTTGTGCCCCCTTGCCTTGATCCTAGCCAGCACTGCACTTGTGCCCAGGCCTTAAGCCTAGCCTGCACTTGTGCCCAGGCCTTAAGCCTAGCTGGCACTTGTGCCCATGCCTTAAGCCTAGCCAGCACTTGTGCCCCCTGCCTTGATCCTAGCCAGCACTGCACTTGTGCCCCGGCCTTAAGCCTAGCCCGCACTTGTGCCCCGGCCTTAAGCCTAGCCCGCACTTGTGCCCCGGCCTTAAGCCTAGCCCGCACTTGTGCCCCGGCCTTAAGCCTAGCCCGCACTTGTGCCCCGGCCTTAAGCCTAGCCCGCACTTGTGCCCCGGCCTTAAGCCTAGCCCGCACTTGTGCCCCGGCCTTAAGCCTAGCCCGCACTTGTGCCCCGGCCTTAAGCCTAGCCCGCACTTGTGCCCCGGCCTTAAGCCTAGCCCGCACTTGTGCCCCGGCCTTAAGCCTAGCCCGCACTTGTGCCCCGGCCTTAAGCCTAGCCCGCACTTGTGCCCCGGCCTTAAGCCTAGCCCGCACTTGTGCCCCGGCCTTAAGCCTAGCCCGCACTTGTGCCCCGGCCTTAAGCCTAGCCCGCACTTGTGCCCCGGCCTTAAGCCTAGCCCGCACTTGTGCCCCGACCTTAAGCCCAGCCCGCACTTGTGCCCCGACCTTAAGCCCAGCCCGCACTTGTGCCCCGACCTTAAGCCCAGCCCGCACTTGTGCCCCGGCCTTAAGCCTAGCCCGCACTTGTGCTCAGGCCTTAAGCCTAGCCCGCACTTGTGCCCAGGCCTTAAGCCTAGCCCGCACTTGTGCCCAGGCCTTAAACCTAGCCCGCACTTGTGCCCCGGCCTTAAGCCTAGCCCGCACTTGTGCATCGGCCTTAAGCCTAGCCCGCACTTGTGCCCAGGCCTTATGCCTAGCCCGCACTTGTGCCCCCGGCCTTAAGCCTAGCCCGCACTTGTGCCCCCGGCCTTAAGCGTAGCCCGCACTTGTGCCCCGGCCTTAAGCCTAGCCCGCACTTGTGCTCAGGCCTTAAGCCTAGCCCGCACTTGTGCCCAGGCCTTAAGCCTAGCCCGCACTTGTGCCCAGGCCTTAAGCCTAGCCCGCACATGTGCCCAGGCCTTAAGCCTAGCCCGCACTTGTGCCCAGGCCTTAAGCCTAGCCCGCACATGTGCCCAGGCCTTAAGCCTAGCCCGCACTTGTGCCCAGGCCTTAAGCCTAGCCCGCACTTGTGCCCCGGCCTTAAGCCTAGCCCGCACTTGTGCTCAGGCCTTAAGCCTAGCCCGCACTTGTGCCCAGGCCTTAAGCCTAGCCCGCACTTGTGCCCAGGCCTTAAGCCTAGCCCGCACATGTGCCCAGGCCTTAAACCTAGCCCGCACTTGTGCCCCGGCCTTAAGCCTAGCCCGCACTTGTGCATCGGCCTTAAGCCTAGCCCGCACTTGTGCCCAGGCCTTATGCCTAGCCCGCACTTGTGCCCCCGGCCTTAAGCCTAGCCCGCACTTGTGCCCCCGGCCTTAAGCGTAGCCCGCACTTGTGCCCAGGCCTTAAGCCTAGCCCGCACTTGTGCCCAGGCCTTAAGCCTAGCCCGCACTTGTGCCCAGGCCTTAAGCCTAGCCCGCACTTGTGCCCAGGCCTTAAGCCTAGCCCGCACTTGTGCCCCGGGATTAAGCCTAGCCCGCACTTGTGCCCAGGCCTTAAGCCTAGCCCGCACTTGTGCCCAGGCCTTAAGCCTAGCCCGCACTTGTGCCCAGGCCTTAAGCCTAGCCCGCACTTGTGCCCAGGCCTTAAGCCTAGCCCGCACTTGTGCCCAGGCCTTAAGCCTAGCCCGCACTTGTGCCCAGGCCTTAAGCCTAGCCCGCACTTGTGCCCAGGCCTTAAACCTAGCCCGCACTTGTGCATCGGCCTGAAGCCTAGCCCGCACTTGTGCCCAGGCCTTAAGCCTAGCCCGCACTTGTGCCCAGGCCTTAAGCCTAGCCCGCACTTGTGCCCCGGCCTTAAGCCTAGCCCGCACTTGTGCCCCGGCCTTAAGCCTAGCCCGCACTTGTGCCCCCGGCCTTAAGCCTAGCCCGCACTTGTGCCACGGACTTAAGCCAAGCCCGCACTTGTGCTCAGGCCTTAAGCCTAGCCCGCACTTGTGCCCAAGCCTTAAGCCTAGCCCGCACTTGTGCCCAGGCCTTAAGCCTAGCCCGCACTTGTGCCCAGGCCTTAAGCCTAGCCCGCACTTGTGCCCAGGCCTTAAGCCTAGCCCGCACTTGTGCCCCGGCCTTAAGCCTAGCCCGCACTTGTGCCCCGGCCTTAAGCCTAGCCCGCACTTGTGCCCCGGCCTTAAGCCTAGCCCGCACTTGTGCCCCGGCCTTAAGCCTAGCCCGCACTTGTGCCCCGGCCTTAAGCCTAGCCCGCACTTGTGCCCCGGCCTTCAGCCTAGCCCGCACTTGTGCCCCGGCCTTCAGCCTAGCCCGCACTTGTGCCCCGGCCTTAAGCCTAGCCCGCACTTGTGCCCCGGCCTTAAGCCTAGCCCGCACTTGTGCCCCGGCCTTAAGCCTAGCCCGCACTTGTGCCCCGGCCTTAAGCCTAGCCCGCACTTGTGCCCAGGCCTTTAGCCTAGCCCGCACTTGTGCCCCGGCCTTTAGCCTAGCCCGCACTTGTGCCCCGGCCTAAAGCCCAGCCCGCACTTGTGCCCAGGCCTTAAGCCCAGCCCGCACTTGTGCCCAGGCCTTAAGCCCAGCCCGCACTTGTGCCCAGGCCTTAAGCCCAGCCCGCACTTGTGCCCAGGCCTTAAGCCCAGCCCGCACTTGTGCCCAGGCCTTAAGCCCAGCCCGCACTTGTGCCCAGGCCTTAAGCCCAGCCCGCACTTGTGCCCAGGCCTTAAGCCCAGCCCGCACTTGTGCCCAGGCCTTAAGCCCAGCCCGCACTTGTGCCCAGGCCTTAAGCCCAGCCCGCACTTGTGCCGAGGCCTTAAGCCCAGCCCGCACTTGTGCCCCGGCCTTAAGCCTAGCCCGCACTTGTGCCCAGGCCTTAAGCCCAGCCCGCACTTGTGCCCCGGCCTTAAGCCTAGCTCGCACTTGTGCCCCGGCCTTAAGCCTAGCCCGCACTTGTGCCCCGGCCTTAAGCCTAGCCCGCACTTGTGCCCCCGGCCTTAAGCCTAGCCCGCACTTGTGCCCAGGCCTTAAGCCTAGCCCGCACTTGTGGCCAGGCCTTAAGCCTAGCCCGCACTTGTGCCCCGGCCTTAAGCGTAGCCCGCACTTGTGCCCCCGGCCTTAAGCCTAGCCCGCACTTGTGCCCAGGCCTTAAGCCTAGCCCGCACTTGTGCCCAGGCCTTAAGCCTAGCCCGCACTAGTGCCCCGGCCTTAAGCCTAGCCCGCACTTGTGCCCCGGCCTTAAGCCTAGCCCGCACTTGTGCCCAGGCCTTAAGCCTAGCCCGCACTTGTGCCCCGGCCTTAAGCCTAGCCCGCACTTGTGCCCCGGCCTTAAGCCTAGCCCGCACTTGTGCCCCGGCCTTAAGCCTAGCCCGCACTTGTGCCCCGGCCTTAAGCCTAGCCCGCACTTGTGCCCCGGCCTTAAGCCTAGCCCGCACTTGTGCCCCGGCCTTAAGCCTAGCCCGCACTTGTGCCCAGGCCTTAAGCCTAGCCCGCACTTGTGCCCCGGCCTTAAGCCTAGCCCGCACTTGTGCCCCGGCCTTAAGCCTAGCCCGCACTTGTGCCCCGGCCTTAAGCCTAGCCCGCACTTGTGCCCCGGCCTTAAGCCTAGCCCGCACTTGTGCCCCGGCCTTAAGCCTAGCCCGCACTTGTGCCATGGACTTAAGCCTAGCCCGCACTTGTGCCCCGGCCTTAAGCCTAGCCCGCACTTGTGCCCATGCCATAAGCCTAGCCCGCACTTGTGCCCAGGCCTTAAGCCTAGCCCGCACTTGTGCCCAGGCCTTAAGCCTAGCCCGCACTTGTGCCCCGGCCATTAGCCTAGCCCGCACTTGTGCCCAGGCCTTAAGCCTAGCCCGCACTTGTGGCCAGGCCTTAAGCCTAGCCCGCACTTGTGCCCCGGCCATAAGCCTAGCCCGCACTTGTGCCCAGGCCTTAAGCCTAGCCCGCACTTGTGCCCAGGCCTTAAGCCTAGCCCGCACTTGTGCCCAGGCCTTAAGCCTAGCCCGCACTTGTGGCCAGGCCTTAAGCCTAGCCCGCACTTGTGCCCAGGCCTTAAGCCTAGCCCGCACTTGTGCCCAGGCCTTAAGCCTAGCCCGCACTTGTGCCCAGGCCTTAAGCCTAGCCCGCACTTGTGCCCAGGCCTTAAGCCTAGCCCGCACTTGTGCCCAGGCCTTAAGCCTAGCCCGCACTTGTGCCCCCGGCCTTAAGCCTAGCCCGCACTTGTGCCCAGGCCTTATGCCTAGCCCACACTTGTGCCCCCGGCCTTAAGCCTAGCCCGCACTTGTGCCCCCGGCCTTAAGCGTAGCCCGCACTTGTGCCCAGGCCTTAAGCCTAGCCCGCACTTGTGACCAGGCCTTAAGCCTAGCCCGCACTTGTGCCCAGGCCTTAAGCCTAGCCCGCACTTGTGCCCAGGCCTTAAGCCTAGCCCGCACTAGTGCCCCGGCCTTAAGCCTAGCCCGCACTTGTGCCCAGGCCTTAAGCCTAGCCCGCACTTGTGCCCCGGCCTTAAGCCTAGCCCGCACTTGTGCCCAGGCCTTAAGCCCAGCCCGCACTTGTGCCCCGGCCTTAAGCCTAGCTCGCACTTGTGCCCCGGCCTTAAGCCTAGCCCGCACTTGTGCCCCGGCCTTAAGCCTAGCCCGCACTTGTGCCCCCGGCCTTAAGCCTAGCCCGCACTTGTGCCACGGACTTAAGCCAAGCCCGCACTTGTGCTCAGGCCTTAAGCCTAGCCCGCACTTGTGCCCAAGCCTTAAGCCTAGCCCGCACTTGTGCCCAGGCCTTAAGCCTAGCCCGCACTTTTGCCCAGGCCTTAAGCCTAGCCCGCACTTGTGCCCAGGCCTTAAGCCCAGCCCGCACTTGTGCCCAGGCCTTAAGCCCAGCCCGCACTTGTGCCCAGGCCTTAAGCCCAGCCCGCACTTGTGCCCAGGCCTTAAGCCCAGCCCGCACTTGTGCCCAGGCCTTAAGCCCAGCCCGCACTTGTGCCCAGGCCTTAAGCCCAGCCCGCACTTTTGAGCCCCTTGTATGCTTGTTTGTTTGTTTTTGTCTTCAGCTTCATGTTGGTTATGCACATAGGGCCAGCTTTATGCTCTTCGCTCTTGTCCCGTCTGAATGCACATGCACGACTGTAATTGGGGAAGAAGGCATTACCCATTTACGGAGGACAGACAAGAAGTGCCTGGTCGCTTGGAGCATGGGGTTATGGAGAGGCTCCGCACTGTACAACAAAGGATCTAGTCCTAAATGTCCAAGTACAGAGTAGAGGGGTGAAAGCTAGCTCTTCACCCCTATGGGTGCCTAACCCTTTATGCAAAGAGTGCAAAGAGTTAGCTGTATGCCTTAAGCCTAGCCAGCACTTGTGCCCATGCCTTAAGCCTAGCCAGCACTTGTGCCCCCTTGCCTTGATCCTAGCCAGCACTGCACTTGTGCCCAGGCCTTAAGCCTAGCCTGCACTTGTGCCCAGGCCTTAAGCCTAGCTTGCACTTGTGCCCAGGCCTTAAGCCTAGCTGGCACTTGTGCCCATGCCTTAAGCCTAGCCAGCACTTGTGCCCCCTGCCTTGATCCTAGCCAGCACTGCACTTGTGCCCCGGCCTTAAGCCTAGCCCGCACTTGTGCCCCGGCCTTAAGCCTAGCCCGCACTTGTTCCCCGGCCTTAAGCCTAGCCCGCACTTGTGCCCCGGCCTTAAGCCTAGCCCGCACTTGTGCCCCGGCCTTAAGCCTAGCCCGCACTTGTGCCCCGGCCTTAAGCCTAGCCCGCACTTGTGCCCCGGCCTTAAGCCTAGCCCGCACTTGTGCCCCGGCCTTAAGCCTAGCCCGCACTTGTGCCCCGGCCTTAAGCCTAGCCCGCACTTGTGCCCCGGCCTTAAGCCTAGCCCGCACTTGTGCCCCGGCCTTAAGCCTAGCCCGCACTTGTGCCCCGGCCTTAAGCCTAGCCCGCACTTGTGCCCCGGCCTTAAGCCTAGCCCGCACTTGTGCCCCGGCCTTAAGCCTAGCCCGCACTTGTGCCCCGGCCTTAAGCCTAGCCCGCACTTGTGCCCCGGCCTTAAGCCTAGCCCGCACTTGTGCCCCGGCCTTAAGCCTAGCCCGCACTTGTGCCCCGGCCTTAAGCCTAGCCCGCACTTGTGCCCCGGCCTTAAGCCTAGCCCGCACTTGTGCCCCGGCCTTAAGCCTAGCCCGCACTTGTGCCCCGGCCTTAAGCCTAGCCCGCACTTGTGCCCAGGCCTTAAGCCTAGCCCGCACTTGTGCCCCGGCCTTAAGCCTAGCCCGCACTTGTGCCCCGGCCTTAAGCCTAGCCCGCACTTGTGCCCCGGCCTTAAGCCTAGCCCGCACTTGTGCCCCGGCCTTAAGCCTAGCCCGCACTTGTGCCCCGGCCTTAAGCCTAGCCCGCACTTGTGCCATGGACTTAAGCCTAGCCCGCACTTGTGCCCCGGCCTTAAGCCTAGCCCGCACTTGTGCCCATGCCATAAGCCTAGCCCGCACTTGTGCCCAGGCCTTAAGCCTAGCCCGCACTTGTGCCCAGGCCTTAAGCCTAGCCCGCACTTGTGCCCCGGCCATTAGCCTAGCCCGCACTTGTGCCCAGGCCTTAAGCCTAGCCCGCACTTGTGGCCAGGCCTTAAGCCTAGCCCGCACTTGTGCCCCGGCCATAAGCCTAGCCCGCACTTGTGCCCAGGCCTTAAGCCTAGCCCGCACTTGTGCCCAGGCCTTAAGCCTAGCCCGCACTTGTGCCCAGGCCTTAAGCCTAGCCCGCACTTGTGGCCAGGCCTTAAGCCTAGCCCGCACTTGTGCCCAGGCCTTAAGCCTAGCCCGCACTTGTGCCCAGGCCTTAAGCCTAGCCCGCACTTGTGCCCAGGCCTTAAGCCTAGCCCGCACTTGTGCCCAGGCCTTAAGCCTAGCCCGCACTTGTGCCCAGGCCTTAAGCCTAGCCCGCACTTGTGCCCCCGGCCTTAAGCCTAGCCCGCACTTGTGCCCAGGCCTTATGCCTAGCCCGCACTTGTGCCCCCGGCCTTAAGCCTAGCCCGCACTTGTGCCCCCGGCCTTAAGCGTAGCCCGCACTTGTGCCCAGGCCTTAAGCCTAGCCCGCACTTGTGACCAGGCCTTAAGCCTAGCCCGCACTTGTGCCCAGGCCTTAAGCCTAGCCCGCACTTGTGCCCAGGCCTTAAGCCTAGCCCGCACTAGTGCCCCGGCCTTAAGCCTAGCCCGCACTTGTGCCCAGGCCTTAAGCCTAGCCCGCACTTGTGCCCCGGCCTTAAGCCTAGCCCGCACTTGTGCCCAGGCCTTAAGCCCAGCCCGCACTTGTGCCCCGGCCTTAAGCCTAGCTCGCACTTGTGCCCCGGCCTTAAGCCTAGCCCGCACTTGTGCCCCGGCCTTAAGCCTAGCCCGCACTTGTGCCCCCGGCCTTAAGCCTAGCCCGCACTTGTGCCACGGACTTAAGCCAAGCCCGCACTTGTGCTCAGGCCTTAAGCCTAGCCCGCACTTGTGCCCAAGCCTTAAGCCTAGCGCGCACTTGTGCCCAGGCCTTAAGCCTAGCCCGCACTTTTGCCCAGGCCTTAAGCCTAGCCCGCACTTGTGCCCAGGCCTTAAGCCCAGCCCGCACTTGTGCCCAGGCCTTAAGCCCAGCCCGCACTTGTGCCCAGGCCTTAAGCCCAGCCCGCACTTGTGCCCAGGCCTTAAGCCCAGCCCGCACTTGTGCCCAGGCCTTAAGCCCAGCCCGCACTTGTGCCCAGGCCTTAAGCCCAGCCCGCACTTTTGAGCCCCTTGTATGCTTGTTTGTTTGTTTTTGTCTTCAGCTTCATGTTGGTTATGCACATAGGGCCAGCTTTATGCTCTTCGCTCTTGTCCCGTCTGAATGCACATGCACGACTGTAATTGGGGAAGAAGGCATTACCCATTTACGGAGGACAGACAAGAAGTGCCTGGTCGCTTGGAGCATGGGGTTATGGAGAGGCTCCGCACTGTACAACAAAGGATCTAGTCCTAAATGTCCAAGTACAGAGTAGAGGGGTGAAAGCTAGCTCTTCACCCCTATGGGTGCCTAACCCTTTATGCAAAGAGTGCAAAGAGTTAGCTGTATGCCTTAAGCCTAGCCAGCACTTGTGCCCATGCCTTAAGCCTAGCCAGCACTTGTGCCCCCTTGCCTTGATCCTAGCCAGCACTGCACTTGTGCCCAGGCCTTAAGCCTAGCCTGCACTTGTGCCCAGGCCTTAAGCCTAGCTTGCACTTGTGCCCAGGCCTTAAGCCTAGCTGGCACTTGTGCCCATGCCTTAAGCCTAGCCAGCACTTGTGCCCCCTGCCTTGATCCTAGCCAGCACTGCACTTGTGCCCCGGCCTTAAGCCTAGCCCGCACTTGTGCCCCGGCCTTAAGCCTAGCCCGCACTTGTGCCCCGGCCTTAAGCCTAGCCCGCACTTGTGCCCCGGCCTTAAGCCTAGCCCGCACTTGTGCCCCGGCCTTAAGCCTAGCCCGCGCTTGTGCCCCGGCCTTAAGCCTAGCCCGCACTTGTGCCCCGGCCTTAAGCCTAGCCCGCACTTGTGCCCCGGCCTTAAGCCTAGCCCGCACTTGTGCCCCGGCCTTAAGCCTAGCCCGCGCTTGTGCCCCGGCCTTAAGCCTAGCCCGCACTTGTGCCCCGGCCTTAAGCCTAGCCCGCACTTGTGCCCCGGCCTTAAGCCTAGCCCGCACTTGTGCCCCGGCCTTAAGCCTAGCCCGCACTTGTGCCCCGGCCTTAAGCCTAGCCCGCACTTGTGCCCCGGCCTTAAGCCTAGCCCGCACTTGTGCCCCGGCCTTAAGCCTAGCCCGCACTTGTGCCCCGGCCTTAAGCCTAGCCCGCACTTGTGCCCCGGCCTTAAGCCTAGCCCGCACTTGTGCCCCGGCCTTAAGCCTAGCCCGCACTTGTGCCCCGGCCTTAAGCCTAGCCCGCACTTGTGCCCAGGCCTTAAGCCTAGCCCGCACTTGTGCCCCGGCCTTAAGCCTAGCCCGCACTTGTGCCCCGGCCTTAAGCCTAGCCCGCACTTGTGCCCCGGCCTTAAGCCTAGCCCGCACTTGTGCCCCGGCCTTAAGCCTAGCCCGCACTTGTGCCCCGGCCTTAAGCCTAGCCCGCACTTGTGCCATGGACTTAAGCCTAGCCCGCACTTGTGCCCCGGCCTTAAGCCTAGCCCGCACTTGTGCCCATGCCATAAGCCTAGCCCGCACTTGTGCCCAGGCCTTAAGCCTAGCCCGCACTTGTGCCCAGGCCTTAAGCCTAGCCCGCACTTGTGCCCCGGCCATTAGCCTAGCCCGCACTTGTGCCCAGGCCTTAAGCCTAGCCCGTACTTGTGGCCAGGCCTTAAGCCTAGCCCGCACTTGTGCCCCGGCCATAAGCCTAGCCCGCACTTGTGCCCAGGCCTTAAGCCTAGCCCGCACTTGTGCCCAGGCCTTAAGCCTAGCCCGCACTTGTGCCCAGGCCTTAAGCCTAGCCCGCACTTGTGGCCAGGCCTTAAGCCTAGCCCGCACTTGTGCCCAGGCCTTAAGCCTAGCCCGCACTTGTGCCCAGGCCTTAAGCCTAGCCCGCACTTGTGCCCAGGCCTTAAGCCTAGCCCGCACTTGTGCCCAGGCCTTAAGCCTAGCCCGCACTTGTGCCCAGGCCTTAAGCCTAGCCCGCACTTGTGCCCCCGGCCTTAAGCCTAGCCCGCACTTGTGCCCAGGCCTTATGCCTAGCCCGCACTTGTGCCCCCGGCCTTAAGCCTAGCCCGCACTTGTGCCCCCGGCCTTAAGCGTAGCCCGCACTTGTGCCCAGGCCTTAAGCCTAGCCCGCACTTGTGACCAGGCCTTAAGCCTAGCCCGCACTTGTGCCCAGGCCTTAAGCCTAGCCCGCACTTGTGCCCAGGCCTTAAGCCTAGCCCGCACTAGTGCCCCGGCCTTAAGCCTAGCCCGCACTTGTGCCCAGGCCTTAAGCCTAGCCCGCACTTGTGCCCCGGCCTTAAGCCTAGCCCGCACTTGTGCCCAGGCCTTAAGCCCAGCCCGCACTTGTGCCCCGGCCTTAAGCCTAGCTCGCACTTGTGCCCCGGCCTTAAGCCTAGCCCGCACTTGTGCCCCGGCCTTAAGCCTAGCCCGCACTTGTGCCCCCGGCCTTAAGCCTAGCCCGCACTTGTGCCACGGACTTAAGCCAAGCCCGCACTTGTGCTCAGGCCTTAAGCCTAGCCCGCACTTGTGCCCAAGCCTTAAGCCTAGCCCGCACTTGTGCCCAGGCCTTAAGCCTAGCCCGCACTTTTGCCCAGGCCTTAAGCCTAGCCCGCACTTGTGCCCAGGCCTTAAGCCCAGCCCGCACTTGTGCCCAGGCCTTAAGCCCAGCCCGCACTTGTGCCCAGGCCTTAAGCCCAGCCCGCACTTGTGCCCAGGCCTTAAGCCCAGCCCGCACTTGTGCCCAGGCCTTAAGCCCAGCCCGCACTTGTGCCCAGGCCTTAAGCCCAGCCCGCACTTTTGAGCCCCTTGTATGCTTGTTTGTTTGTTTTTGTCTTCAGCTTCATGTTGGTTATGCACATAGGGCCAGCTTTATGCTCTTCGCTCTTGTCCCGTCTGAATGCACATGCACGACTGTAATTGGGGAAGAAGGCATTACCCATTTACGGAGGACAGACAAGAAGTGCCTGGTCGCTTGGAGCATGGGGTTATGGAGAGGCTCCGCACTGTACAACAAAGGATCTAGTCCTAAATGTCCAAGTACAGAGTAGAGGGGTGAAAGCTAGCTCTTCACCCCTATGGGTGCCTAACCCTTTATGCAAAGAGTGCAAAGAGTTAGCTGTATGCCTTAAGCCTAGCCAGCACTTGTGCCCATGCCTTAAGCCTAGCCAGCACTTGTGCCCCCTTGCCTTGATCCTAGCCAGCACTGCACTTGTGCCCAGGCCTTAAGCCTAGCCTGCACTTGTGCCCAGGCCTTAAGCCTAGCCTGCACTTGTGCCCAGGCCTTAAGCCTAGCCAGCACTTGTGCCCCCTGCCTTGATCCTAGCCAGCACTGCACTTGTGCCCCGGCCTTAAGCCTAGCCCGCACTTGTGCCCCGGCCTTAAGCCTAGCCCGCACTTGTGCCCCGGCCTTAAGCCTAGCCCGCACTTGTGCCCCGGCCTTAAGCCTAGCCCGCACTTGTGCCCCGGCCTTAAGCCTAGCCCGCACTTGTGCCCCGGCCTTAAGCCTAGCCCGCACTTGTGCCCCGGCCTTAAGCCTAGCCTGCACTTGTGCCCCGGCCTTAAGCCTAGCCCGCACTTGTGCCCCGGCCTTAAGCCTAGCCCGCACTTGTGCCCCGGCCTTAAGCCTAGCCCGCACTTGTGCCCCGGCCTTAAGCCTAGCCCGCACTTGTGCCCCGGCCTTAAGCCTAGCCCGCACTTGTGCCCCGGCCTTAAGCCTAGCCCGCACTTGTGCCCCGGCCTTAAGCCTAGCCCGCACTTGTGCCCCGGCCTTAAGCCTAGCCCGCACTTGTGCCCCGGCCTTAAGCCTAGCCCGCACTTGTGCCCCGGCCTTAAGCCTAGCCCGCACTTGTGCCCCGGCCTTAAGCCCAGCCCGCACTTGTGCCCCGGCCTTAAGCCCAGCCCGCACTTGTGCCCAGGCCTTAAGCCCAGCCCGCACTTGTGCCGAGGCCTTAAGCCCAGCCCGCACTTGTGCCGAGGCCTTAAGCCCAGCCCGCACTTGTGCCGAGGCTTTAAGCCCAGCCCGCACTTGTGCCCAGGCCTTAAGCCCAGCCCGCACTTGTGCCCAGGCCTTAAGCCAAGCCCGCACTTGTGCCCAGGCCTTAAGCCTAGCCCGCACTTGTGCCCAGGCCTTAAGCCTAGCCCGCACTTGTGCATCGGCCTTAAGCCTAGCCCGCACTTGTGCCCAGGCCTTAAGCCTAGCCCGCACTTGTGCCCAGGCCTTAAGCCTAGCCCGCACTTGTGCCCAGGCCTTAAGCCTAGCCCGCACTTGTGCCCCCGGCCTTAAGCCTAGCCCGCACTTGTGCCCAGGCCTTATGCCTAGCCCGCACTTGTGCCCCCGGCCTTAAGCCTAGCCCGCACTTGTGCCCCCGGCCTTAAGCCTAGCCCGCACTTGTGCCCCCGGCCTTAAGCGTAGCCCGCACTTGTGCCCCCGGCCTTAAGCCTAGCCCGCACTTGTGCCCAGGCCTTAAGCCTAGCCCGCACTTGTGCCCAGGCCTTAAGCCTAGCCCGCACTAGTGCCCCGGCCTTAAGCCTAGCCCGCACTTGTGCCCCGGCCTTAAGCCTAGCCCGCACTTGTGCCCAGGCCTTAAGCCTAGCCCGCACTTGTGCCCCGGCCTTAAGCCTAGCCCGCACTTGTGCCCCGGCCTTAAGCCTAGCCCGCACTTGTGCCCCGGCCTTAAGCCTAGCCCGCACTTGTGCCCAGGCCTTAAGCCCAGCCCGCACTTGTGCCCCGGCCTTAAGCCTAGCTCGCACTTGTGCCCCGGCCTTAAGCCTAGCCCGCACTTGTGCCCCGGCCTTAAGCCTAGCCCGCACTTGTGCCCCCGGCCTTAAGCCTAGCCCGCACTTGTGCCACGGACTTAAGCCAAGCCCGCACTTGTGCTCAGGCCTTAAGCCTAGCCCGCACTTGTGCCCAAGCCTTAAGCCTAGCGCGCACTTGTGCCCAGGCCTTAAGCCTAGCCCGCACTTTTGCCCAGGCCTTAAGCCTAGCCCGCACTTGTGCCCAGGCCTTAAGCCCAGCCCGCACTTGTGCCCAGGCCTTAAGCCCAGCCCGCACTTGTGCCCAGGCCTTAAGCCCAGCCCGCACTTGTGCCCAGGCCTTAAGCCCAGCCCGCACTTGTGCCCAGGCCTTAAGCCCAGCCCGCACTTGTGCCCAGGCCTTAAGCCCAGCCCGCACTTTTGAGCCCCTTGTATGCTTGTTTGTTTGTTTTTGTCTTCAGCTTCATGTTGGTTATGCACATAGGGCCAGCTTTATGCTCTTCGCTCTTGTCCCGTCTGAATGCACATGCACGACTGTAATTGGGGAAGAAGGCATTACCCATTTACGGAGGACAGACAAGAAGTGCCTGGTCGCTTGGAGCATGGGGTTATGGAGAGGCTCCGCACTGTACAACAAAGGATCTAGTCCTAAATGTCCAAGTACAGAGTAGAGGGGTGAAAGCTAGCTCTTCACCCCTATGGGTGCCTAACCCTTTATGCAAAGAGTGCAAAGAGTTAGCTGTATGCCTTAAGCCTAGCCAGCACTTGTGCCCATGCCTTAAGCCTAGCCAGCACTTGTGCCCCCTTGCCTTGATCCTAGCCAGCACTGCACTTGTGCCCAGGCCTTAAGCCTAGCCTGCACTTGTGCCCAGGCCTTAAGCCTAGCTTGCACTTGTGCCCAGGCCTTAAGCCTAGCTGGCACTTGTGCCCATGCCTTAAGCCTAGCCAGCACTTGTGCCCCCTGCCTTGATCCTAGCCAGCACTGCACTTGTGCCCCGGCCTTAAGCCTAGCCCGCACTTGTGCCCCGGCCTTAAGCCTAGCCCGCACTTGTGCCCCGGCCTTAAGCCTAGCCCGCACTTGTGCCCCGGCCTTAAGCCTAGCCCGCACTTGTGCCCCGGCCTTAAGCCTAGCCCGCGCTTGTGCCCCGGCCTTAAGCCTAGCCCGCACTTGTGCCCCGGCCTTAAGCCTAGCCCGCACTTGTGCCCCGGCCTTAAGCCTAGCCCGCACTTGTGCCCCGGCCTTAAGCCTAGCCCGCGCTTGTGCCCCGGCCTTAAGCCTAGCCCGCACTTGTGCCCCGGCCTTAAGCCTAGCCCGCACTTGTGCCCCGGCCTTAAGCCTAGCCCGCACTTGTGCCCCGGCCTTAAGCCTAGCCCGCACTTGTGCCCCGGCCTTAAGCCTAGCCCGCACTTGTGCCCCGGCCTTAAGCCTAGCCCGCACTTGTGCCCCGGCCTTAAGCCTAGCCCGCACTTGTGCCCCGGCCTTAAGCCTAGCCCGCACTTGTGCCCCGGCCTTAAGCCTAGCCCGCACTTGTGCCCCGGCCTTAAGCCTAGCCCGCACTTGTGCCCCGGCCTTAAGCCTAGCCCGCACTTGTGCCCAGGCCTTAAGCCTAGCCCGCACTTGTGCCCCGGCCTTAAGCCTAGCCCGCACTTGTGCCCCGGCCTTAAGCCTAGCCCGCACTTGTGCCCCGGCCTTAAGCCTAGCCCGCACTTGTGCCCCGGCCTTAAGCCTAGCCCGCACTTGTGCCCCGGCCTTAAGCCTAGCCCGCACTTGTGCCATGGACTTAAGCCTAGCCCGCACTTGTGCCCCGGCCTTAAGCCTAGCCCGCACTTGTGCCCATGCCATAAGCCTAGCCCGCACTTGTGCCCAGGCCTTAAGCCTAGCCCGCACTTGTGCCCAGGCCTTAAGCCTAGCCCGCACTTGTGCCCCGGCCATTAGCCTAGCCCGCACTTGTGCCCAGGCCTTAAGCCTAGCCCGTACTTGTGGCCAGGCCTTAAGCCTAGCCCGCACTTGTGCCCCGGCCATAAGCCTAGCCCGCACTTGTGCCCAGGCCTTAAGCCTAGCCCGCACTTGTGCCCAGGCCTTAAGCCTAGCCCGCACTTGTGCCCAGGCCTTAAGCCTAGCCCGCACTTGTGGCCAGGCCTTAAGCCTAGCCCGCACTTGTGCCCAGGCCTTAAGCCTAGCCCGCACTTGTGCCCAGGCCTTAAGCCTAGCCCGCACTTGTGCCCAGGCCTTAAGCCTAGCCCGCACTTGTGCCCAGGCCTTAAGCCTAGCCCGCACTTGTGCCCAGGCCTTAAGCCTAGCCCGCACTTGTGCCCCCGGCCTTAAGCCTAGCCCGCACTTGTGCCCAGGCCTTATGCCTAGCCCGCACTTGTGCCCCCGGCCTTAAGCCTAGCCCGCACTTGTGCCCCCGGCCTTAAGCGTAGCCCGCACTTGTGCCCAGGCCTTAAGCCTAGCCCGCACTTGTGACCAGGCCTTAAGCCTAGCCCGCACTTGTGCCCAGGCCTTAAGCCTAGCCCGCACTTGTGCCCAGGCCTTAAGCCTAGCCCGCACTAGTGCCCCGGCCTTAAGCCTAGCCCGCACTTGTGCCCAGGCCTTAAGCCTAGCCCGCACTTGTGCCCCGGCCTTAAGCCTAGCCCGCACTTGTGCCCAGGCCTT
Organism: Ranitomeya imitator; assembly: GCF_032444005.1. Classification (NCBI taxonomy): domain Eukaryota; kingdom Metazoa; phylum Chordata; class Amphibia; order Anura; family Dendrobatidae; genus Ranitomeya; species Ranitomeya imitator. Next base: position 60,612 of record NW_027193484.1, on the reverse strand, counting down.
AAGCCCAGCCCGCACTTGTGCCCCGGCCTTAAGCCTAGCTCGCACTTGTGCCCCGGCCTTAAGCCTAGCCCGCACTTGTGCCCCGGCCTTAAGCCTAGCCCGCACTTGTGCCCCCGGCCTTAAGCCTAGCCCGCACTTGTGCCACGGACTTAAGCCAAGCCCGCACTTGTGCTCAGGCCTTAAGCCTAGCCCGCACTTGTGCCCAAGCCTTAAGCCTAGCCCGCACTTGTGCCCAGGCCTTAAGCCTAGCCCGCACTTTTGCCCAGGCCTTAAGCCTAGCCCGCACTTGTGCCCAGGCCTTAAGCCCAGCCCGCACTTGTGCCCAGGCCTTAAGCCCAGCCCGCACTTGTGCCCAGGCCTTAAGCCCAGCCCGCACTTGTGCCCAGGCCTTAAGCCCAGCCCGCACTTGTGCCCAGGCCTTAAGCCCAGCCCGCACTTGTGCCCAGGCCTTAAGCCCAGCCCGCACTTTTGAGCCCCTTGTATGCTTGTTTGTTTGTTTTTGTCTTCAGCTTCATGTTGGTTATGCACATAGGGCCAGCTTTATGCTCTTCGCTCTTGTCCCGTCTGAATGCACATGCACGACTGTAATTGGGGAAGAAGGCATTACCCATTTACGGAGGACAGACAAGAAGTGCCTGGTCGCTTGGAGCATGGGGTTATGGAGAGGCTCCGCACTGTACAACAAAGGATCTAGTCCTAAATGTCCAAGTACAGAGTAGAGGGGTGAAAGCTAGCTCTTCACCCCTATGGGTGCCTAACCCTTTATGCAAAGAGTGCAAAGAGTTAGCTGTATGCCTTAAGCCTAGCCAGCACTTGTGCCCATGCCTTAAGCCTAGCCAGCACTTGTGCCCCCTTGCCTTGATCCTAGCCAGCACTGCACTTGTGCCCAGGCCTTAAGCCTAGCCTGCACTTGTGCCCAGGCCTTAAGCCTAGCCTGCACTTGTGCCCAGGCCTTAAGCCTAGCCAGCACTTGTGCCCCCTGCCTTGATCCTAGCCAGCACTGCACTTGTGCCCCGGCCTTAAGCCTAGCCCGCACTTGTGCCCCGGCCTTAAGCCTAGCCCGCACTTGTGCCCCGGCCTTAAGCCTAGCCCGCACTTGTGCCCCGGCCTTAAGCCTAGCCCGCACTTGTGCCCCGGCCTTAAGCCTAGCCCGCACTTGTGCCCCGGCCTTAAGCCTAGCCCGCACTTGTGCCCCGGCCTTAAGCCTAGCCTGCACTTGTGCCCCGGCCTTAAGCCTAGCCCGCACTTGTGCCCCGGCCTTAAGCCTAGCCCGCACTTGTGCCCCGGCCTTAAGCCTAGCCCGCACTTGTGCCCCGGCCTTAAGCCTAGCCCGCACTTGTGCCCCGGCCTTAAGCCTAGCCCGCACTTGTGCCCCGGCCTTAAGCCTAGCCCGCACTTGTGCCCCGGCCTTAAGCCTAGCCCGCACTTGTGCCCCGGCCTTAAGCCTAGCCCGCACTTGTGCCCCGGCCTTAAGCCTAGCCCGCACTTGTGCCCCGGCCTTAAGCCTAGCCCGCACTTGTGCCCCGGCCTTAAGCCTAGCCCGCACTTGTGCCCCGGCCTTAAGCCCAGCCCGCACTTGTGCCCCGGCCTTAAGCCCAGCCCGCACTTGTGCCCAGGCCTTAAGCCCAGCCCGCACTTGTGCCGAGGCCTTAAGCCCAGCCCGCACTTGTGCCGAGGCCTTAAGCCCAGCCCGCACTTGTGCCGAGGCTTTAAGCCCAGCCCGCACTTGTGCCCAGGCCTTAAGCCCAGCCCGCACTTGTGCCCAGGCCTTAAGCCTAGCCCGCACTTGTGCCCAGGCCTTAAGCCTAGCCCGCACTTGTGCCCAGGCCTTAAGCCTAGCCCGCACTTGTGCATCGGCCTTAAGCCTAGCCCGCACTTGTGCCCAGGCCTTAAGCCTAGCCCGCACTTGTGCCCAGGCCTTAAGCCTAGCCCGCACTTGTGCCCAGGCCTTAAGCCTAGCCCGCACTTGTGCCCCCGGCCTTAAGCCTAGCCCGCACTTGTGCCCAGGCCTTATGCCTAGCCCGCACTTGTGCCCCCGGCCTTAAGCCTAGCCCGCACTTGTGCCCCCGGCCTTAAGCCTAGCCCGCACTTGTGCCCCCGGCCTTAAGCGTAGCCCGCACTTGTGCCCCCGGCCTTAAGCCTAGCCCGCACTTGTGCCCAGGCCTTAAGCCTAGCCCGCACTTGTGCCCAGGCCTTAAGCCTAGCCCGCACTAGTGCCCCGGCCTTAAGCCTAGCCCGCACTTGTGCCCCGGCCTTAAGCCTAGCCCGCACTTGTGCCCAGGCCTTAAGCCTAGCCCGCACTTGTGCCCCGGCCTTAAGCCTAGCCCGCACTTGTGCCCCGGCCTTAAGCCTAGCCCGCACTTGTGCCCCGGCCTTAAGCCTAGCCCGCACTTGTGCCCCGGCCTTAAGCCTAGCCCGCACTTGTGCCCCGGCCTTAAGCCTAGCCCGCACTTGTGCCCCGGCCTTAAGCCTAGCCCGCACTTGTGCCCAGGCCTTAAGCCTAGCCCGCACTTGTGCCCCGGCCTTAAGCCTAGCCCGCACTTGTGCCCCGGCCTTAAGCCTAGCCCGCACTTGTGCCCCGGCCTTAAGCCTAGCCCGCACTTGTGCCCCGGCCTTAAGCCTAGCCCGCACTTGTGCCCCGGCCTTAAGCCTAGCCCGCACTTGTGCCATGGACTTAAGCCTAGCCCGCACTTGTGCCCCGGCCTTAAGCCTAGCCCGCACTTGTGCCCATGCCATAAGCCTAGCCCGCACTTGTGCCCAGGCCTTAAGCCTAGCCCGCACTTGTGCCCAGGCCTTAAGCCTAGCCCGCACTTGTGCCCCGGCCATTAGCCTAGCCCGCACTTGTGCCCAGGCCTTAAGCCTAGCCCGCACTTGTGGCCAGGCCTTAAGCCTAGCCCGCACTTGTGCCCCGGCCATAAGCCTAGCCCGCACTTGTGCCCAGGCCTTAAGCCTAGCCCGCACTTGTGCCCAGGCCTTAAGCCTAGCCCGCACTTGTGCCCAGGCCTTAAGCCTAGCCCGCACTTGTGGCCAGGCCTTAAGCCTAGCCCGCACTTGTGCCCAGGCCTTAAGCCTAGCCCGCACTTGTGCCCAGGCCTAAAGCCTAGCCCGCACTTGTGCCCAGGCCTTAAGCCTAGCCCGCACTTGTGCCCAGGCCTTAAGCCTAGCCCGCACTTGTGCCCAGGCCTTAAGCCTAGCCCGCACTTGTGCCCCCGGCCTTAAGCCTAGCCCGCACTTGTGCCCAGGCCTTATGCCTAGCCCGCACTTGTGCCCCCGGCCTTAAGCCTAGCCCGCACTTGTGCCCCCGGCCTTAAGCGTAGCCCGCACTTGTGCCCAGGCCTTAAGCCTAGCCCGCACTTGTGACCAGGCCTTAAGCCTAGCCCGCACTTGTGCCCAGGCCTTAAGCCTAGCCCGCACTTGTGCCCAGGCCTTAAGCCTAGCCCGCACTAGTGCCCCGGCCTTAAGCCTAGCCCGCACTTGTGCCCAGGCCTTAAGCCTAGCCCGCACTTGTGCCCCGGCCTTAAGCCTAGCCCGCACTTGTGCCCAGGCCTTAAGCCCAGCCCGCACTTGTGCCCCGGCCTTAAGCATAGCTCGCACTTGTGCCCCGGCCTTAAGCCTAGCCCGCACTTGTGCCCCGGCCTTAAGCCTAGCCCGCACTTGTGCCCCCGGCCTTAAGCCTAGCCCGCACTTGTGCCACGGACTTAAGCCAAGCCCGCACTTGTGCTCAGGCCTTAAGCCTAGCCCGCACTTGTGCCCAAGCCTTAAGCCTAGCCCGCACTTGTGCCCAGGCCTTAAGCCTAGCCCGCACTTTTGCCCAGGCCTTAAGCCTAGCCCGCACTTGTGCCCAGGCCTTAAGCCCAGCCCGCACTTGTGCCCAGGCCTTAAGCCCAGCCCGCACTTGTGCCCAGGCCTTAAGCCCAGCCCGCACTTGTGCCCAGGCCTTAAGCCCAGCCCGCACTTGTGCCCAGGCCTTAAGCCCAGCCCGCACTTGTGCCCAGGCCTTAAGCCCAGCCCGCACTTTTGAGCCCCTTGTATGCTTGTTTGTTTGTTTTTGTCTTCAGCTTCATGTTGGTTATGCACATAGGGCCAGCTTTATGCTCTTCGCTCTTGTCCCGTCTGAATGCACATGCACGACTGTAATTGGGGAAGAAGGCATTACCCATTTACGGAGGACAGACAAGAAGTGCCTGGTCGCTTGGAGCATGGGGTTATGGAGAGGCTCCGCACTGTACAACAAAGGATCTAGTCCTAAATGTCCAAGTACAGAGTAGAGGGGTGAAAGCTAGCTCTTCACCCCTATGGGTGCCTAACCCTTTATGCAAAGAGTGCAAAGAGTTAGCTGTATGCCTTAAGCCTAGCCAGCACTTGTGCCCATGCCTTAAGCCTAGCCAGCACTTGTGCCCCCTTGCCTTGATCCTAGCCAGCACTGCACTTGTGCCCAGGCCTTAAGCCTAGCCTGCACTTGTGCCCAGGCCTTAAGCCTAGCTTGCACTTGTGCCCAGGCCTTAAGCCTAGCTGGCACTTGTGCCCATGCCTTAAGCCTAGCCAGCACTTGTGCCCCCTGCCTTGATCCTAGCCAGCACTGCACTTGTGCCCCGGCCTTAAGCCTAGCCCGCACTTGTGCCCCGGCCTTAAGCCTAGCCCGCACTTGTGCCCCGGCCTTAAGCCTAGCCCGCACTTGTGCCCCGGCCTTAAGCCTAGCCCGCACTTGTGCCCCGGCCTTAAGCCTAGCCCGCACTTGTGCCCCGGCCTTAAGCCTAGCCCGCACTTGTGCCCCGGCCTTAAGCCTAGCCCGCACTTGTGCCCCGGCCTTAAGCCTAGCCCGCACTTGTGCCCCGGCCTTAAGCCTAGCCCGCACTTGTGCCCCGGCCTTAAGCCTAGCCCGCACTTGTGCCCCGGCCTTAAGCCTAGCCCGCACTTGTGCCCCGGCCTTAAGCCTAGCCCGCACTTGTGCCCCGGCCTTAAGCCTAGCCCGCACTTGTGCCCCGGCCTTAAGCCTAGCCCGCACTTGTGCCCCGGCCTTAAGCCTAGCCCGCACTTGTGCCCCGGCCTTAAGCCTAGCCCGCACTTGTGCCCCGGCCTTAAGCCTAGCCCGCACTTGTGCCCCGGCCTTAAGCCTAGCCCGCACTTGTGCCCCGGCCTTAAGCCTAGCCCGCACTTGTGCCCCGGCCTTAAGCCTAGCCCGCACTTGTGCCCCGGCCTTAAGCCTAGCCCGCACTTGTGCCCCGGCCTTAAGCCTAGCCCGCACTTGTGCCCAGGCCTTAAGCCTAGCCCGCACTTGTGCCCCGGCCTTAAGCCTAGCCCGCACTTGTGCCCCGGCCTTAAGCCTAGCCCGCACTTGTGCCCCGGCCTTAAGCCTAGCCCGCACTTGTGCCCCGGCCTTAAGCCTAGCCCGCACTTGTGCCCCGGCCTTAAGCCTAGCCCGCACTTGTGCCATGGACTCAAGCCTAGCCCGCACTTGTGCCCCGGCCTTAAGCCTAGCCCGCACTTGTGCCATGGACTCAAGCCTAGCCCGCACTTGTGCCCCGGCCTTAAGCCTAGCCCGCACTTGTGCCCATGCCATAAGCCTAGCCCGCACTTGTGCCCAGGCCTTAAGCCTAGCCCGCACTTGTGCCCAGGCCTTAAGCCTAGCCCGCACTTGTGCCCCGGCCATTAGCCTAGCCCGCACTTGTGCCCAGGCCTTAAGCCTAGCCCGCACTTGTGGCCAGGCCTTAAGCCTAGCCCGCACTTGTGCCCCGGCCATAAGCCTAGCCCGCACTTGTGCCCAGGCCTTAAGCCTAGCCCGCACTTGTGCCCAGGCCTTAAGCCTAGCCCGCACTTGTGCCCAGGCCTTAAGCCTAGCCCGCACTTGTGGCCAGGCCTTAAGCCTAGCCCGCACTTGTGCCCAGGCCTTAAGCCTAGCCCGCACTTGTGCCCAGGCCTTAAGCCTAGCCCGCACTTGTGCCCAGGCCTTAAGCCTAGCCCGCACTTGTGACCAGGCCTTAAGCCTAGCCCGCACTTGTGCCCAGGCCTTAAGCCTAGCCCGCACTTGTGCCCCCGGCCTTAAGCCTAGCCCGCACTTGTGCCCAGGCCTTATGCCTAGCCCGCACTTGTGCCCCCGGCCTTAAGCCTAGCCCGCACTTGTGCCCCCGGCCTTAAGCGTAGCCCGCACTTGTGCCCAGGCCTTAAGCCTAGCCCGCACTTGTGACCAGGCCTTAAGCCTAGCCCGCACTTGTGCCCAGGCCTTAAGCCTAGCCCGCACTTGTGCCCAGGCCTTAAGCCTAGCCCGCACTAGTGCCCCGGCCTTAAGCCTAGCCCGCACTAGTGCCCCGGCCTTAAGCCTAGCCCGCACTTGTGCCCAGGCCTTAAGCCTAGCCCGCACTTGTGCCCCGGCCTTAAGCCTAGCCCGCACTTGTGCCCAGGCCTTAAGCCCAGCCCGCACTTGTGCCCCGGCCTTAAGCCTAGCTCGCACTTGTGCCCCGGCCTTAAGCCTAGCCCGCACTTGTGCCCCGGCCTTAAGCCTAGCCCGCACTTGTGCCCCCGGCCTTAAGCCTAGCCCGCACTTGTGCCACGGACTTAAGCCAAGCCCGCACTTGTGCTCAGGCCTTAAGCCTAGCCCGCACTTGTGCCCAAGCCTTAAGCCTAGCCCGCACTTGTGCCCAGGCCTTAAGCCTAGCCCGCACTTTTGCCCAGGCCTTAAGCCTAGCCCGCACTTGTGCCCAGGCCTTAAGCCCAGCCCGCACTTGTGCCCAGGCCTTAAGCCCAGCCCGCACTTGTGCCCAGGCCTTAAACCCAGCCCGCACTTGTGCCCAGGCCTTAAGCCCAGCCCGCACTTGTGCCCAGGCCTTAAGCCCAGCCCGCACTTGTGCCCAGGCCTTAAGCCCAGCCCGCACTTTTGAGCCCCTTGTATGCTTGTTTGTTTGTTTTTGTCTTCAGCTTCATGTTGGTTATGCACATAGGGCCAGCTTTATGCTCTTCGCTCTTGTCCCGTCTGAATGCACATGCACGACTGTAATTGGGGAAGAAGGCATTACCCATTTACGGAGGACAGACAAGAAGTGCCTGGTCGCTTGGAGCATGGGGTTATGGAGAGGCTCCGCACTGTACAACAAAGGATCTAGTCCTAAATGTCCAAGTACAGAGTAGAGGGGTGAAAGCTAGCTCTTCACCCCTATGGGTGCCTAACCCTTTATGCAAAGAGTGCAAAGAGTTAGCTGTATGCCTTAAGCCTAGCCAGCACTTGTGCCCATGCCTTAAGCCTAGCCAGCACTTGTGCCCCCTTGCCTTGATCCTAGCCAGCACTGCACTTGTGCCCAGGCCTTAAGCCTAGCCTGCACTTGTGCCCAGGCCTTAAGCCTAGCTTGCACTTGTGCCCAGGCCTTAAGCCTAGCTGGCACTTGTGCCCATGCCTTAAGCCTAGCCAGCACTTGTGCCCCCTGCCTTGATCCTAGCCAGCACTGCACTTGTGCCCCGGCCTTAAGCCTAGCCCGCACTTGTGCCCCGGCCTTAAGCCTAGCCCGCACTTGTGCCCCGGCCTTAAGCCTAGCCCGCACTTGTGCCCCGGCCTTAAGCCTAGCCCGCACTTGTGCCCCGGCCTTAAGCCTAGCCCGCACTTGTGCCCCGGCCTTAAGCCTAGCCCGCACTTGTGCCCCGGCCTTAAGCCTAGCCCGCACTTGTGCCCCGGCCTTAAGCCTAGCCCGCACTTGTGCCCCGGCCTTAAGCCTAGCCCGCACTTGTGCCCCGGCCTTAAGCCTAGCCCGCACTTGTGCCCCGGCCTTAAGCCTAGCCCGCACTTGTGCCCCGGCCTTAAGCCTAGCCCGCACTTGTGCCCCGGCCTTAAGCCTAGCCCGCACTTGTGCCCCGGCCTTAAGCCTAGCCCGCACTTGTGCCCCGGCCTTAAGCCTAGCCCGCACTTGTGCCCCGGCCTTAAGCCTAGCCCGCACTTGTGCCCCGGCCTTAAGCCTAGCCCGCACTTGTGCCCCGGCCTTAAGCCTAGCCCGCACTTGTGCCCCGGCCTTAAGCCTAGCCCGCACTTGTGCCCAGGCCTTAAGCCTAGCCCGCACTTGTGCCCCGGCCTTAAGCCTAGCCCGCACTTGTGCCCCGGCCTTAAGCCTAGCCCGCACTTGTGCCCCGGCCTTAAGCCTAGCCCGCACTTGTGCCCCGGCCTTAAGCCTAGCCCGCACTTGTGCCCAGGCCTTAAGCCTAGCCCGCACTTGTGGCCAGGCCTTAAGCCTAGCCCGCACTTGTGCCCAGGCCTTAAGCCTAGCCCGCACTTGTGCCCAGGCCTTAAGCCTAGCCCGCACTTGTGCCCAGGCCTTAAGCCTAGCCCGCACTTGTGCCCAGGCCTTAAGCCTAGCCCGCACTTGTGCCCAGGCCTTAAGCCTAGCCCGCACTTGTGCCCCCGGCCTTAAGCCTAGCCCGCACTTGTGCCCAGGCCTTATGCCTAGCCCGCACTTGTGCCCCCGGCCTTAAGCCTAGCCTGCACTTGTGCCCCCGGCCTTAAGCGTAGCCCGCACTTGTGCCCAGGCCTTAAGCCTAGCCCGCACTTGTGACCAGGCCTTAAGCCTAGCCCGCACTTGTGCCCAGGCCTTAAGCCTAGCCCGCACTTGTGCCCAGGCCTTAAGCCTAGCCCGCACTAGTGCCCCGGCCTTAAGCCTAGCCCGCACTTGTGCCCAGGCCTTAAGCCTAGCCCGCACTTGTGCCCCGGCCTTAAGCCTAGCCCGCACTTGTGCCCAGGCCTTAAGCCCAGCCCGCACTTGTGCCCCGGCCTTAAGCCTAGCTCGCACTTGTGCCCCGGCCTTAAGCCTAGCCCGCACTTGTGCCCCGGCCTTAAGCCTAGCCCGCACTTGTGCCCCCGGCCTTAAGCCTAGCCCGCACTTGTGCCACGGACTTAAGCCAAGCCCGCACTTGTGCTCAGGCCTTAAGCCTAGCCCGCACTTGTGCCCAAGCCTTAAGCCTAGCCCGCACTTGTGCCCAGGCCTTAAGCCTAGCCCGCACTTTTGCCCAGGCCTTAAGCCTAGCCCGCACTTGTGCCCAGGCCTTAAGCCCAGCCCGCACTTGTGCCCAGGCCTTAAGCCCAGCCCGCACTTGTGCCCAGGCCTTAAGCCCAGCCCGCACTTGTGCCCAGGCCTTAAGCCCAGCCCGCACTTGTGCCCAGGCCTTAAGCCCAGCCCGCACTTGTGCCCAGGCCTTAAGCCCAGCCCGCACTTTTGAGCCCCTTGTATGCTTGTTTGTTTGTTTTTGTCTTCAGCTTCATGTTGGTTATGCACATAGGGCCAGCTTTATGCTCTTCGCTCTTGTCCCGTCTGAATGCACATGCACGACTGTAATTGGGGAAGAAGGCATTACCCATTTACGGAGGACAGACAAGAAGTGCCTGGTCGCTTGGAGCATGGGGTTATGGAGAGGCTCCGCACTGTACAACAAAGGATCTAGTCCTAAATGTCCAAGTACAGAGTAGAGGGGTGAAAGCTAGCTCTTCACCCCTATGGGTGCCTAACCCTTTATGCAAAGAGTGCAAAGAGTTAGCTGTATGCCTTAAGCCTAGCCAGCACTTGTGCCCATGCCTTAAGCCTAGCCAGCACTTGTGCCCCCTTGCCTTGATCCTAGTCAGCACTGCACTTGTGCCCAGGCCTTAAGCCTAGCCTGCACTTGTGCCCAGGCCTTAAGCCTAGCCTGCACTTGTGCCCAGGCCTTAAGCCTAGCTGGCACTTGTGCCCATGCCTTAAGCCTAGCCAGCACTTGTGCCCCCTGCCTTGATCCTAGCCAGCACTGCACTTGTGCCCCGGCCTTAAGCCTAGCCCGCACTTGTGCCCCGGCCTTAAGCCTAGCCCGCACTTGTGCCCCGGCCTTAAGCCTAGCCCGCACTTGTGCCCCGGCCTTAAGCCTAGCCCGCACTTGTGCCCCGGCCTTAAGCCTAGCCCGCACTTGTGCCCCGGCCTTAAGCCTAGCCCGCACTTGTGCCCCGGCCTTAAGCCTAGCCCGCACTTGTGCCCCGGCCTTAAGCCTAGCCTGCACTTGTGCCCCGGCCTTAAGCCTAGCCCGCACTTGTGCCCCGGCCTTAAGCCTAGCCCGCACTTGTGCCCCGGCCTTAAGCCTAGCCCGCACTTGTGCCCCGGCCTTAAGCCTAGCCCGCACTTGTGCCCCGGCCTTAAGCCTAGCCCGCACTTGTGCCCCGGCCTTAAGCCTAGCCCGCACTTGTGCCCCGGCCTTAAGCCTAGCCCGCACTTGTGCCCCGGCCTTAAGCCTAGCCCGCACTTGTGCCCCGGCCTTAAGCCTAGCCCGCACTTGTGCCCCGGCCTTAAGCCTAGCCCGCACTTGTGCCCCGGCCTTAAGCCTAGCCCGCACTTGTGCCCCGGCCTTAAGCCCAGCCCGCACTTGTGCCCCGGCCTTAAGCCCAGCCCGCACTTGTGCCCAGGCCTTAAGCCCAGCCCGCACTTGTGCCGAGGCCTTAAGCCCAGCCCGCACTTGTGCCGAGGCCTTAAGCCCAGCCCGCACTTGTGCCGAGGCTTTAAGCCCAGCCCGCACTTGTGCCCAGGCCTTAAGCCCAGCCCGCACTTGTGCCCAGGCCTTAAGCCTAGCCCGCACTTGTGCCCAGGCCTTAAGCCTAGCCCGCACTTGTGCCCAGGCCTTAAGCCTAGCCCGCACTTGTGCATCGGCCTTAAGCCTAGCCCGCACTTGTGCCCAGGCCTTAAGCCTAGCCCGCACTTGTGCCCAGGCCTTAAGCCTAGCCCGCACTTGTGCCCAGGCCTTAAGCCTAGCCCGCACTTGTGCCCCCGGCCTTAAGCCTAGCCCGCACTTGTGCCCAGGCCTTATGCCTAGCCCGCACTTGTGCCCCCGGCCTTAAGCCTAGCCCGCACTTGTGCCCCCGGCCTTAAGCCTAGCCCGCACTTGTGCCCCCGGCCTTAAGCGTAGCCCGCACTTGTGCCCCCGGCCTTAAGCCTAGCCCGCACTTGTGCCCAGGCCTTAAGCCTAGCCCGCACTTGTGCCCAGGCCTTAAGCCTAGCCCGCACTAGTGCCCCGGCCTTAAGCCTAGCCCGCACTTGTGCCCCGGCCTTAAGCCTAGCCCGCACTTGTGCCCAGGCCTTAAGCCTAGCCCGCACTTGTGCCCCGGCCTTAAGCCTAGCCCGCACTTGTGCCCCGGCCTTAAGCCTAGCCCGCACTTGTGCCCCGGCCTTAAGCCTAGCCCGCACTTGTGCCCAGGCCTTAAGCCTAGCCCGCACTTGTGCCCCGGCCTTAAGCCTAGCCCGCACTTGTGCCCAGGCCTTAAGCCTAGCCCGCACTTGTGCCCAGGCCTTAAGCCTAGCCCGCACTTGTGCCCAGGCCTTAAGCCTAGCCCGCACTTGTGCCCAGGCCTTAAGCCTAGCCCGCACTTGTGCCCCCGGCCTTAAGCCTAGCCCGCACTTGTGCCCAGGCCTTATGCCTAGCCCGCACTTGTGCCCCCGGCCTTAAGCCTAGCCCGCACTTGTGCCCCCGGCCTTAAGCGTAGCCCGCACTTGTGCCCAGGCCTTAAGCCTAGCCCGCACTTGTGACCAGGCCTTAAGCCTAGCCCGCACTTGTGCCCAGGCCTTAAGCCTAGCCCGCACTTGTGCCCAGGCCTTAAGCCTAGCCCGCACTAGTGCCCCGGCCTTAAGCCTAGCCCGCACTTGTGCCCAGGCCTTAAGCCTAGCCCGCACTTGTGCCCCGGCCTTAAGCCTAGCCCGCACTTGTGCCCAGGCCTTAAGCCCAGCCCGCACTTGTGCCCCGGCCTTAAGCCTAGCTCGCACTTGTGCCCCGGCCTTAAGCCTAGCCCGCACTTGTGCCCCGGCCTTAAGCCTAGCCCGCACTTGTGCCCCCGGCCTTAAGCCTAGCCCGCACTTGTGCCACGGACTTAAGCCAAGCCCGCACTTGTGCTCAGGCCTTAAGCCTAGCCCGCACTTGTGCCCAAGCCTTAAGCCTAGCCCGCACTTGTGCCCAGGCCTTAAGCCTAGCCCGCACTTTTGCCCAGGCCTTAAGCCCAGCCCGCACTTGTGCCCAGGCCTTAAGCCCAGCCCGCACTTGTGCCCAGGCCTTAAGCCCAGCCCGCACTTGTGCCCAGGCCTTAAGCCCAGCCCGCACTTGTGCCCAGGCCTTAAGCCCAGCCCGCACTTGTGCCCAGGCCTTAAGCCCAGCCCGCACTTTTGAGCCCCTTGTATGCTTGTTTGTTTGTTTTTGTCTTCAGCTTCATGTTGGTTATGCACATAGGGCCAGCTTTATGCTCTTCGCTCTTGTCCCGTCTGAATGCACATGCACGACTGTAATTGGGGAAGAAGGCATTACCCATTTACGGAGGACAGACAAGAAGTGCCTGGTCGCTTGGAGCATGGGGTTATGGAGAGGCTCCGCACTGTACAACAAAGGATCTAGTCCTAAATGTCCAAGTACAGAGTAGAGGGGTGAAAGCTAGCTCTTCACCCCTATGGGTGCCTAACCCTTTATGCAAAGAGTGCAAAGAGTTAGCTGTATGCCTTAAGCCTAGCCAGCACTTGTGCCCATGCCTTAAGCCTAGCCAGCACTTGTGCCCCCTTGCCTTGATCCTAGCCAGCACTGCACTTGTGCCCAGGCCTTAAGCCTAGCCTGCACTTGTGCCCAGGCCTTAAGCCTAGCTTGCACTTGTGCCCAGGCCTTAAGCCTAGCTGGCACTTGTGCCCATGCCTTAAGCCTAGCCAGCACTTGTGCCCCCTGCCTTGATCCTAGCCAGCACTGCACTTGTGCCCCGGCCTTAAGCCTAGCCCGCACTTGTGCCCCGGCCTTAAGCCTAGCCCGCACTTGTGCCCCGGCCTTAAGCCTAGCCCGCACTTGTGCCCCGGCCTTAAGCCTAGCCCGCACTTGTGCCCCGGCCTTAAGCCTAGCCCGCACTTGTGCCCCGGCCTTAAGCCTAGCCCGCACTTGTGCCCCGGCCTTAAGCCTAGCCCGCACTTGTGCCCCGGCCTTAAGCCTAGCCCGCACTTGTGCCCCGGCCTTAAGCCTAGCCCGCACTTGTGCCCCGGCCTTAAGCCTAGCCCGCACTTGTGCCCCGGCCTTAAGCCTAGCCCGCACTTGTGCCCCGGCCTTAAGCCTAGCCCGCACTTGTGCCCCGGCCTTAAGCCTAGCCCGCACTTGTGCCCCGGCCTTAAGCCTAGCCCGCACTTGTGCCCCGGCCTTAAGCCTAGCCCGCACTTGTGCCCCGGCCTTAAGCCTAGCCCGCACTTGTGCCCCGGCCTTAAGCCTAGCCCGCACTTGTGCCCCGGCCTTAAGCCTAGCCCGCACTTGTGCCCCGGCCTTAAGCCTAGCCCGCACTTGTGCCCCGGCCTTAAGCCTAGCCCGCACTTGTGCCCCGGCCTTAAGCCTAGCCCGCACTTGTGCCCAGGCCTTAAGCCTAGCCCGCACTTGTGCCCCGGCCTTAAGCCTAGCCCGCACTTGTGCCCCGGCCTTAAGCCTAGCCCGCACTTGTGCCCCGGCCTTAAGCCTAGCCCGCACTTGTGCCCCGGCCTTAAGCCTAGCCCGCACTTGTGCCCCGGCCTTAAGCCTAGCCCGCACTTGTGCCATGGACTTAAGCCTAGCCCGCACTTGTGCCCCGGCCTTAAGCCTAGCCCGCACTTGTGCCCATGCCATAAGCCTAGCCCGCACTTGTGCCCAGGCCTTAAGCCTAGCCCGCACTTGTGCCCAGGCCTTAAGCCTAGCCCGCACTTGTGCCCCGGCCATTAGCCTAGCCCGCACTTGTGCCCAGGCCTTAAGCCTAGCCCGCACTTGTGGCCAGGCCTTAAGCCTAGCCCGCACTTGTGCCCCGGCCATAAGCCTAGCCCGCACTTGTGCCCAGGCCTTAAGCCTAGCCCGCACTTGTGCCCAGGCCTTAAGCCTAGCCCGCACTTGTGCCCAGGCCTTAAGCCTAGCCCGCACTTGTGGCCAGGCCTTAAGCCTAGCCCGCACTTGTGCCCAGGCCTTAAGCCTAGCCCGCACTTGTGCCCAGGCCTTAAGCCTAGCCCGCACTTGTGCCCAGGCCTTAAGCCTAGCCCGCACTTGTGCCCAGGCCTTAAGCCTAGCCCGCACTTGTGCCCAGGCCTTAAGCCTAGCCCGCACTTGTGCCCCCGGCCTTAAGCCTAGCCCGCACTTGTGCCCAGGCCTTATGCCTAGCCCGCACTTGTGCCCCCGGCCTTAAGCCTAGCCCGCACTTGTGCCCCCGGCCTTAAGCGTAGCCCGCACTTGTGCCCAGGCCTTAAGCCTAGCCCGCACTTGTGACCAGGCCTTAAGCCTAGCCCGCACTTGTGCCCAGGCCTTAAGCCTAGCCCGCACTTGTGCCCAGGCCTTAAGCCTAGCCCGCACTAGTGCCCCGGCCTTAAGCCTAGCCCGCACTTGTGCCCAGGCCTTAAGCCTAGCCCGCACTTGTGCCCCGGCCTTAAGCCTAGCCCGCACTTGTGCCCAGGCCTTAAGCCCAGCCCGCACTTGTGCCCCGGCCTTAAGCCTAGCTCGCACTTGTGCCCCGGCCTTAAGCCTAGCCCGCACTTGTGCCCCGGCCTTAAGCCTAGCCCGCACTTGTGCCCCCGGCCTTAAGCCTAGCCCGCACTTGTGCCACGGACTTAAGCCAAGCCCGCACTTGTGCTCAGGCCTTAAGCCTAGCCCGCACTTGTGCCCAAGCCTTAAGCCTAGCCCGCACTTGTGCCCCGGCCTTAAGCCTAGCCCGCACTTGTGCCCCGGCCTTAAGCCTAGCCCGCACTTGTGCCCCGGCCTTAAGCCTAGCCCGCACTTGTGCCCCGGCCTTAAGCCTAGCCCGCACTTGTGCCCCGGCCTTAAGCCTAGCCCGCACTTGTGCCCCGGCCTTAAGCCTAGCCCGCACTTGTGCCCCGGCCTTAAGCCTAGCCCGCACTTGTGCCCCGGCCTTAAGCCTAGCCCGCACTTGTGCCCCGGCCTTAAGCCTAGCCCGCACTTGTGCCCCGGCCTTAAGCCTAGCCCGCACTTGTGCCCCGGCCTTAAGCCTAGCCCGCACTTGTGCCCCGGCCTTAAGCCTAGCCCGCACTTGTGCCCCGGCCTTAAGCCTAGCCCGCACTTGTGCCCCGGCCTTAAGCCTAGCCCGCACTTGTGCCCCGGCCTTAAGCCTAGCCCGCACTTGTGCCCAGGCCTTAAGCCTAGCCCGCACTTGTGCCCCGGCCTTAAGCCTAGCCCGCACTTGTGCCCCGGCCTTAAGCCTAGCCCGCACTTGTGCCCCGGCCTTAAGCCTAGCCCGCACTTGTGCCCCGGCCTTAAGCCTAGCCCGCACTTGTGCCCCGGCCTTAAGCCTAGCCCGCACTTGTGCCCCGGCCTTAAGCCTAGCCCGCACTTGTGCCATGGACTTAAGCCTAGCCCGCACTTGTGCCCCGGCCTTAAGCCTAGCCCGCACTTGTGCCCATGCCATAAGCCTAGCCCGCACTTGTGCCCAGGCCTTAAGCCTAGCCCGCACTTGTGCCCAGGCCTTAAGCCTAGCCCGCACTTGTGCCCCGGCCATTAGCCTAGCCCGCACTTGTGCCCAGGCCTTAAGCCTAGCCCGCACTTGTGGCCAAGCCTTAAGCCTAGCCCGCACTTGTGCCCCGGCCATAAGCCTAGCCCGCACTTGTGCCCAGGCCTTAAGCCTAGCCCGCACTTGTGCCCAGGCCTTAAGCCTAGCCCGCACTTGTGCCCAGGCCTTAAGCCTAGCCCGCACTTGTGGCCAGGCCTTAAGCCTAGCCCGCACTTGTGCCCAGGCCTTAAGCCTAGCCCGCACTTGTGCCCAGGCCTTAAGCCTAGCCCGCACTTGTGCCCAGGCCTTAAGCCTAGCCCGCACTTGTGCCCAGGCCTTAAGCCTAGCCCGCACTTGTGCCCAGGCCTTAAGCCTAGCCCGCACTTGTGCCCCCGGCCTTAAGCCTAGCCCGCACTTGTGCCCAGGCCTTATGCCTAGCCCGCACTTGTGCCCCCGGCCTTAAGCCTAGCCCGCACTTGTGCCCCCGGCCTTAAGCGTAGCCCGCACTTGTGCCCAGGCCTTAAGCCTAGCCCGCACTTGTGACCAGGCCTTAAGCCTAGCCCGCACTTGTGCCCAGGCCTTAAGCCTAGCCCGCACTTGTGCCCAGGCCTTAAGCCTAGCCCGCACTAGTGCCCCGGCCTTAAGCCTAGCCCGCACTTGTGCCCAGGCCTTAAGCCTAGCCCGCACTTGTGCCCCGGCCTTAAGCCTAGCCCGCACTTGTGCCCAGGCCTTAAGCCCAGCCCGCACTTGTGCCCCGGCCTTAAGCCTAGCTCGCACTTGTGCCCCGGCCTTAAGCCTAGCCCGCACTTGTGCCCCGGCCTTAAGCCTAGCCCGCACTTGTGCCCCCGGCCTTAAGCCTAGCCCGCACTTGTGCCACGGACTTAAGCCAAGCCCGCACTTGTGCTCAGGCCTTAAGCCTAGCCCGCACTTGTGCCCAAGCCTTAAGCCTAGCCCGCACTTGTGCCCAGGCCTTAAGCCTAGCCCGCACTTTTGCCCAGGCCTTAAGCCTAGCCCGCACTTGTGCCCAGGCCTTAAGCCCAGCCCGCACTTGTGCCCAGGCCTTAAGCCCAGCCCGCACTTGTGCCCAGGCCTTAAGCCCAGCCCGCACTTGTGCCCAGGCCTTAAGCCCAGCCCGCACTTGTGCCCAGGCCTTAAGCCCAGCCCGCACTTGTGCCCAGGCCTTAAGCCCAGCCCGCACTTTTGAGCCCCTTGTATGCTTGTTTGTTTGTTTTTGTCTTCAGCTTCATGTTGGTTATGCACATAGGGCCAGCTTTATGCTCTTCGCTCTTGTCCCGTCTGAATGCACATGCACGACTGTAATTGGGGAAGAAGGCATTACCCATTTACGGAGGACAGACAAGAAGTGCCTGGTCGCTTGGAGCATGGGGTTATGGAGAGGCTCCGCACTGTACAACAAAGGATCTAGTCCTAAATGTCCAAGTACAGAGTAGAGGGGTGAAAGCTAGCTCTTCACCCCTATGGGTGCCTAACCCTTTATGCAAAGAGTGCAAAGAGTTAGCTGTATGCCTTAAGCCTAGCCAGCACTTGTGCCCATGCCTTAAGCCTAGCCAGCACTTGTGCCCCCTTGCCTTGATCCTAGCCAGCACTGCACTTGTGCCCAGGCCTTAAGCCTAGCCTGCACTTGTGCCCAGGCCTTAAGCCTAGCCTGCACTTGTGCCCAGGCCTTAAGCCTAGCTGGCACTTGTGCCCATGCCTTAAGCCTAGCCAGCACTTGTGCCCCCTGCCTTGATCCTAGCCAGCACTGCACTTGTGCCCCGGCCTTAAGCCTAGCCCGCACTTGTGCCCCGGCCTTAAGCCTAGCCCGCACTTGTGCCCCGGCCTTAAGCCTAGCCCGCACTTGTGCCCCGGCCTTAAGCCTAGCCCGCACTTGTGCCCCGGCCTTAAGCCTAGCCCGCACTTGTGCCCCGGCCTTAAGCCTAGCCCGCACTTGTGCCCCGGCCTTAAGCCTAGCCTGCACTTGTGCCCCGGCCTTAAGCCTAGCCCGCACTTGTGCCCCGGCCTTAAGCCTAGCCCGCACTTGTGCCCCGGCCTTAAGCCTAGCCCGCACTTGTGCCCCGGCCTTAAGCCTAGCCCGCACTTGTGCCCCGGCCTTAAGCCTAGCCCGCACTTGTGCCCCGGCCTTAAGCCTAGCCCGCACTTGTGCCCCGGCCTTAAGCCTAGCCCGCACTTGTGCCCCGGCCTTAAGCCTAGCCCGCACTTGTGCCCCGGCCTTAAGCCTAGCCCGCACTTGTGCCCCGGCCTTAAGCCTAGCCCGCACTTGTGCCCCGGCCTTAAGCCTAGCCCGCACTTGTGCCCCGGCCTTAAGCCCAGCCCGCACTTGTGCCCCGGCCTTAAGCCCAGCCCGCACTTGTGCCCAGGCCTTAAGCCCAGCCCGCACTTGTGCCGAGGCCTTAAGCCCAGCCCGCACTTGTGCCGAGGCCTTAAGCCCAGCCCGCACTTGTGCCGAGGCTTTAAGCCCAGCCCGCACTCGTGCCCAGGCCTTAAGCCCAGCCCGCACTTGTGCCCAGGCCTTAAGCCTAGCCCGCACTTGTGCCCAGGCCTTAAGCCTAGCCCGCACTTGTGCCCAGGCCTTAAGCCTAGCCCGCACTTGTGCCCAGGCCTTAAGCCTAGCCCGCACTTGTGCCCAGGCCTTAAGCCTAGCCCGCACTTGTGCCCAGGCCTTAAGCCTAGCCCGCACTTGTGCCCAGGCCTTAAGCCTAGCCCGCACTTGTGCCCCCGGCCTTAAGCCTAGCCCGCACTTGTGCCCAGGCCTTATGCCTAGCCCGCACTTGTGCCCCCGGCCTTAAGCCTAGCCCGCACTTGTGCCCCCGGCCTTAAGCCTAGCCCGCACTTGTGCCCCCGGCCTTAAGCGTAGCCCGCACTTGTGCCCCCGGCCTTAAGCCTAGCCCGCACTTGTGCCCAGGCCTTAAGCCTAGCCCGCACTTGTGCCCAGGCCTTAAGCCTAGCCCGCACTAGTGCCCCGGCCTTAAGCCTAGCCCGCACTTGTGCCCCGGCCTTAAGCCTAGCCCGCACTTGTGCCCAGGCCTTAAGCCTAGCCCGCACTTGTGCCCCGGCCTTAAGCCTAGCCCGCACTTGTGCCCCGGCCTTAAGCCTAGCCCGCACTTGTGCCCCGGCCTTAAGCCTAGCCCGCACTTGTGCCCCGGCCTTAAGCCTAGCCCGCACTTGTGCCCCGGCCTTAAGCCTAGCCCGCACTTGTGCCCCGGCCTTAAGCCTAGCCCGCACTTGTGCCCAGGCCTTAAGCCTAGCCCGCACTTGTGCCCCGGCCTTAAGCCTAGCCCGCACTTGTGCCCCGGCCTTAAGCCTAGCCCGCACTTGTGCCCCGGCCTTAAGCCTAGCCCGCACTTGTGCCCCGGCCTTAAGCCTAGCCCGCACTTGTGCCCCGGCCTTAAGCCTAGCCCGCACTTGTGCCATGGACTTAAGCCTAGCCCGCACTTGTGCCCCGGCCTTAAGCCTAGCCCGCACTTGTGCCCATGCCATAAGCCTAGCCCGCACTTGTGCCCAGGCCTTAAGCCTAGCCCGCACTTGTGCCCAGGCCTTAAGCCTAGCCCGCACTTGTGCCCCGGCCATTAGCCTAGCCCGCACTTGTGCCCAGGCCTTAAGCCTAGCCCGCACTTGTGGCCAGGCCTTAAGCCTAGCCCGCACTTGTGCCCCGGCCATAAGCCTAGCCCGCACTTGTGCCCAGGCCTTAAGCCTAGCCCGCACTTGTGCCCAGGCCTTAAGCCTAGCCCGCACTTGTGCCCAGGCCTTAAGCCTAGCCCGCACTTGTGGCCAGGCCTTAAGCCTAGCCCGCACTTGTGCCCAGGCCTTAAGCCTAGCCCGCACTTGTGCCCAGGCCTTAAGCCTAGCCCGCACTTGTGCCCAGGCCTTAAGCCTAGCCCGCACTTGTGCCCAGGCCTTAAGCCTAGCCCGCACTTGTGCCCAGGCCTTAAGCCTAGCCCGCACTTGTGCCCAGGCCTTAAGCCTAGCCCGCACTTGTGCCCAGGCCTTAAGCCTAGCCCGCACTAGTGCCCCGGCCTTAAGCCTAGCCCGCACTTGTGCCCAGGCCTTAAGCCTAGCCCGCACTTGTGCCCCGGCCTTAAGCCTAGCCCGCACTTGTGCCCAGGCCTTAAGCCCAGCCCGCACTTGTGCCCCGGCCTTAAGCCTAGCTCGCACTTGTGCCCCGGCCTTAAGCCTAGCCCGCACTTGTGCCCCGGCCTTAAGCCTAGCCCGCACTTGTGCCCCCGGCCTTAAGCCTAGCCCGCACTTGTGCCACGGACTTAAGCCAAGCCCGCACTTGTGCTCAGGCCTTAAGCCTAGCCCGCACTTGTGCCCAAGCCTTAAGCCTAGCCCGCACTTGTGCCCAGGCCTTAAGCCTAGCCCGCACTTTTGCCCAGGCCTTAAGCCTAGCCCGCACTTGTGCCCAGGCCTTAAGCCCAGCCCGCACTTGTGCCCAGGCCTTAAGCCCAGCCCGCACTTGTGCCCAGGCCTTAAGCCCAGCCCGCACTTGTGCCCAGGCCTTAAGCCCAGCCCGCACTTGTGCCCAGGCCTTAAGCCCAGCCCGCACTTGTGCCCAGGCCTTAAGCCCAGCCCGCACTTTTGAGCCCCTTGTATGCTTGTTTGTTTGTTTTTGTCTTCAGCTTCATGTTGGTTATGCACATAGGGCCAGCTTTATGCTCTTCGCTCTTGTCCCGTCTGAATGCACATGCACGACTGTAATTGGGGAAGAAGGCATTACCCATTTACGGAGGACAGACAAGAAGTGCCTGGTCGCTTGGAGCATGGGGTTATGGAGAGGCTCCGCACTGTACAACAAAGGATCTAGTCCTAAATGTCCAAGTACAGAGTAGAGGGGTGAAAGCTAGCTCTTCACCCCTATGGGTGCCTAACCCTTTATGCAAAGAGTGCAAAGAGTTAGCTGTATGCCTTAAGCCTAGCCAGCACTTGTGCCCATGCCTTAAGCCTAGCCAGCACTTGTGCCCCCTTGCCTTGATCCTAGCCAGCACTGCACTTGTGCCCAGGCCTTAAGCCTAGCCTGCACTTGTGCCCAGGCCTTAAGCCTAGCCTGCACTTGTGCCCAGGCCTTAAGCCTAGCTGGCACTTGTGCCCATGCCTTAAGCCTAGCCAGCACTTGTGCCCCCTGCCTTGATCCTAGCCAGCACTGCACTTGTGCCCCGGCCTTAAGCCTAGCCCGCACTTGTGCCCCGGCCTTAAGCCTAGCCCGCACTTGTGCCCCGGCCTTAAGCCTAGCCCGCACTTGTGCCCCGGCCTTAAGCCTAGCCCGCACTTGTGCCCCGGCCTTAAGCCTAGCCCGCACTTGTGCCCCGGCCTTAAGCCTAGCCCGCACTTGTGCCCCGGCCTTAAGCCTAGCCCGCACTTGTGCCCCGGCCTTAAGCCTAGCCTGCACTTGTGCCCCGGCCTTAAGCCTAGCCCGCACTTGTGCCCCGGCCTTAAGCCTAGCCCGCACTTGTGCCCCGGCCTTAAGCCTAGCCCGCACTTGTGCCCCGGCCTTAAGCCTAGCCCGCACTTGTGCCCCGGCCTTAAGCCTAGCCCGCACTTGTGCCCCGGCCTTAAGCCTAGCCCGCACTTGTGCCCCGGCCTTAAGCCTAGCCCGCACTTGTGCCCCGGCCTTAAGCCTAGCCCGCACTTGTGCCCCGGCCTTAAGCCTAGCCCGCACTTGTGCCCCGGCCTTAAGCCTAGCCCGCACTTGTGCCCCGGCCTTAAGCCTAGCCCGCACTTGTGCCCCGGCCTTAAGCCCAGCCCGCACTTGTGCCCCGGCCTTAAGCCCAGCCCGCACTTGTGCCCAGGCCTTAAGCCCAGCCCGCACTTGTGCCCAGGCCTTAAGCCCAGCCCGCACTTGTGCCGAGGCCTTAAGCCCAGCCCGCACTTGTGCCGAGGCTTTAAGCCCAGCCCGCACTTGTGCCCAGGCCTTAAGCCCAGCCCGCACTTGTGCCCAGGCCTTAAGCCTAGCCCGCACTTGTGCCCAGGCCTTAAGCCTAGCCCGCACTTGTGCCCAGGCCTTAAGCCTAGCCCGCACTTGTGCATCGGCCTTAAGCCTAGCCCGCACTTGTGCCCAGGCCTTAAGCCTAGCCCGCACTTGTGCCCAGGCCTTAAGCCTAGCCCGCACTTGTGCCCAGGCCTTAAGCCTAGCCCGCTCTTGTGCCCCCGGCCTTAAGCCTAGCCCGCACTTGTGCCCAGGCCTTATGCCTAGCCCGCACTTGTGCCCCCGGCCTTAAGCCTAGCCCGCACTTGTGCCCCCGGCCTTAAGCCTAGCCCGCACTTGTGCCCCCGGCCTTAAGCGTAGCCCGCACTTGTGCCCCCGGCCTTAAGCCTAGCCCGCACTTGTGCCCAGGCCTTAAGCCTAGCCCGCACTTGTGCCCAGGCCTTAAGCCTAGCCCGCACTAGTGCCCCGGCCTTAAGCCTAGCCCGCACTTGTGCCCAGGCCTTAAGCCTAGCCCGCACTTGTGCCCCGGCCTTAAGCCTAGCCCGCACTTGTGCCCAGGCCTTAAGCCCAGCCCGCACTTGTGCCCCGGCCTTAAGCCTAGCCCGCACTTGTGCCCAGGCCTTAAGCCTAGCCCGCACTTGTGCCCCGGCCTTAAGCCTAGCCCGCACTTGTGCCCAGGCCTTAAGCCTAGCCCGCACTTGTGCCCCGGCCTTAAGCCTAGCCCGCACTTGTGCCATGGACTTAAGCCTAGCCCGCACTTGTGCCCCGGCCTTAAGCCTAGCCCGCACTTGTGCCCAGGCCATAAGCCTAGCCCGCACTTGTGCCCAGGCCTTAAGCCTAGCCCGCACTTGTGCCCAGGCCTTAAGCCTAGCCCGCACTTGTGCCCCGGCCTTAAGCCTAGCCCGCACTTGTGGCCAGGCCTTAAGCCTAGCCCGCACTTGTGCCCCGGCCATAAGCCTAGCCCGCACTTGTGCCCAGGCCTTAAGCCTAGCCCGCACTTGTGCCCAGGCCTTAAGCCTAGCCCGCACTTGTGCCCAGGCCTTAAGCCTAGCCCGCACTTGTGGCCAGGCCTTAAGCCTAGCCCGCACTTGTGCCCAGGCCTTAAGCCTAGCCCGCACTTGTGCCCAGGCCTTAAGCCTAGCCCGCACTTGTGCCCCGGCCTTAAGCCTAGCCCGCACTTGTGCATCGGCCTTAAGCCTAGCCCGCACTTGTGCCCAGGCCTTAAGCCTAGCCCGCACTTGTGCCCAGGCCTTAAGCCTAGCCCGCACTTGTGCCCAGGCCTTAAGCCTAGCCCGCACTTGTGCCCAGGCCTTAAGCCTAGCCCGCACTTGTGCCCCCGGCCTTAAGCCTAGCCCGCACTTGTGCCCAGGCCTTATGCCTAGCCCGCACTTGTGCCCCCGGCCTTAAGCCTAGCCCGCACTTGTGCCCCCGGCCTTAAGCGTAGCCCGCACTTGTGCCCAGGCCTTAAGCCTAGCCCGCACTTGTGACCAGGCCTTAAGCCTAGCCCGCACTTGTGCCCAGGCCTTAAGCCTAGCCCGCACTTGTGGCCAGGCCTTAAGCCTAGCCCGCACTTGTGCCCAGGCCTTAAGCCTAGCCCGCACTTGTGCCCAGGCCTTAAGCCTAGCCCGCACTTGTGCCCCGGCCTTAAGCCTAGCCCGCACTTGTGCATCGGCCTTAAGCCTAGCCCGCATTTGTGCCCAGGCCTTAAGCCTAGCCCGCACTTGTGCCCAGGCCTTAAGCCTAGCCCGCACTTGTGCCCAGGCCTTAAGCCTAGCCCGCACTTGTGCCCCCGGCCTTAAGCCTAGCCCGCACTTGTGCCCAGGCCTTATGCCTAGCCCGCACTTGTGCCCCCGGCCTTAAGCCTAGCCCGCACTTGTGCCCCCGGCCTTAAGCGTAGCCCGCACTTGTGCCCCCGGCCTTAAGCCTAGCCCGCACTTGTGCCCAGGCCTTAAGCCTAGCCCGCACTTGTGCCCCCGGCCTTAAGCCTAGCCCGCACTTGTGCCCAGGCCTTAAGCCTAGCCCGCACTTGTGCCCAGGCCTTAAGCCTAGCCCGCACTTGTGCCCCGGCCTTAAGCCTAGCCCGCACTTGTGCATCGGCCTTAAGCCTAGCCCGCATTTGTGCCCAGGCCTTAAGCCTAGCCCGCACTTGTGCCCAGGCCTTAAGCCTAGCCCGCACTTGTGCCCAGGCCTTAAGCCTAGCCCGCACTTGTGCCCCCGGCCTTAAGCCTAGCCCGCACTTGTGCCCAGGCCTTATGCCTAGCCCGCACTTGTGCCCCCGGCCTTAAGCCTAGCCCGCACTTGTGCCCCCGGCCTTAAGCGTAGCCCGCACTTGTGCCCCCGGCCTTAAGCCTAGCCCGCACTTGTGCCCAGGCCTTAAGCCTAGCCCGCACTTGTGCCCAGGCCTTAAGCCTAGCCCGCACTAGTGCCCCGGCCTTAAGCCTAGCCCGCACTTGTGCCCAGGCCTTAAGCCTAGCCCGCACTTGTGCCCCGGCCTTAAGCCTAGCCCGCACTTGTGCCCAGGCCTTAAGCCCAGCCCGCACTTGTGCCCCGGCCTTAAGCCTAGCCCGCACTTGTGCCCAGGCCTTAAGCCTAGCCCGCACTTGTGCCCCGGCCTTAAGCCTAGCCCGCACTTGTGCCCCGGCCTTAAGCCTAGCCCGCACTTGTGCCATGGACTTAAGCCTAGCCCGCACTTGTGCCCCGGCCTTAAGCCTAGCCCGCACTTGTGCCATGGACTTAAGCCTAGCCCGCACTTGTGCCCCGGCCTTAAGCCTAGCCCGCACTTGTGCCCCGGCCATAGGCCTAGCCCGCACTTGTGCCCAGGCCTTAAGCCTAGCCCGCACTTGTGCCCAGGCCTTAAGCCTAGCCCGCACTTGTGCCCCGGCCTTAAGCCTAGCCCGCACTTGTGGCCAGGCCTTAAGCCTAGCCCGCACTTGTGGCCAGGCCTTAAGCCTAGCCCGCACTTGTGCCCAGGCCTTAAGCCTAGCCCGCACTTGTGCCCCCGGCCTTAAGCCTAGCCCGCACTTGTGCCCAGGCCTTATGCCTAGCCCGCACTTGTGCCCCCGGCCTTAAGCCTAGCCCGCACTTGTGCCCCCGGCCTTAAGCGTAGCCCGCACTTGTGCCCAGGCCTTAAGCCTAGCCCGCACTTGTGACCAGGCCTTAAGCCTAGCCCGCACTTGTGCCCAGGCCTTAAGCCTAGCCCGCACTTGTGGCCAGGCCTTAAGCCTAGCCCGCACTTGTGCCCAGGCCTTAAGCCTAGCCCGCACTTGTGCCCAGGCCTTAAGCCTAGCCCGCACTTGTGCCCCGGCCTTAAGCCTAGCCCGCACTTGTGCATCGGCCTTAAGCCTAGCCCGCATTTGTGCCCAGGCCTTAAGCCTAGCCCGCACTTGTGCCCAGGCCTTAAGCCTAGCCCGCACTTGTGCCCAGGCCTTAAGCCTAGCCCGCACTTGTGCCCCCGGCCTTAAGCCTAGCCCGCACTTGTGCCCAGGCCTTATGCCTAGCCCGCACTTGTGCCCCCGGCCTTAAGCCTAGCCCGCACTTGTGCCCCCGGCCTTAAGCGTAGCCCGCACTTGTGCCCCCGGCCTTAAGCCTAGCCCGCACTTGTGCCCAGGCCTTAAGCCTAGCCCGCACTTGTGCCCCCGGCCTTAAGCCTAGCCCGCACTTGTGCCCAGGCCTTAAGCCTAGCCCGCACTTGTGCCCAGGCCTTAAGCCTAGCCCGCACTTGTGCCCCGGCCTTAAGCCTAGCCCGCACTTGTGCATCGGCCTTAAGCCTAGCCCGCATTTGTGCCCAGGCCTTAAGCCTAGCCCGCACTTGTGCCCAGGCCTTAAGCCTAGCCCGCACTTGTGCCCAGGCCTTAAGCCTAGCCCGCACTTGTGCCCCCGGCCTTAAGCCTAGCCCGCACTTGTGCCCAGGCCTTATGCCTAGCCCGCACTTGTGCCCCCGGCCTTAAGCCTAGCCCGCACTTGTGCCCCCGGCCTTAAGCGTAGCCCGCACTTGTGCCCCCGGCCTTAAGCCTAGCCCGCACTTGTGCCCAGGCCTTAAGCCTAGCCCGCACTTGTGCCCAGGCCTTAAGCCTAGCCCGCACTTGTGCCCCGGCCTTAAGCCTAGCCCGCACTTGTGCCCCGGCCTTAAGCCTAGCCCGCACTTGTGCCCCGGCCTTAAGCCTAGCCCGCACTTGTGCCCCGGCCTTAAGCCTAGCCCGCACTTGTGCCCCGGCCTTAAGCCTAGCCCGCACTTGTGCCATGGACTTAAGCCTAGCCCGCACTTGTGCCCCGGCCTTAAGCCTAGCCCGCACTTGTGCCCATGCCATAAGCCTAGCCCGCACTTGTGCCCAGGCCTTAAGCCTAGCCCGCACTTGTGCCCAGGCCTTAAGCCTAGCCCGCACTTGTGCCCCGGCCATTAGCCTAGCCCGCACTTGTGCCCAGGCCTTAAGCCTAGCCCGCACTTGTGGCCAGGCCTTAAGCCTAGCCCGCACTTGTGCCCCGGCCATAAGCCTAGCCCGCACTTGTGCCCAGGCCTTAAGCCTAGCCCGCACTTGTGCCCAGGCCTTAAGCCTAGCCCGCACTTGTGCCCAGGCCTTAAGCCTAGCCCGCACTTGTGGCCAGGCCTTAAGCCTAGCCCGCACTTGTGCCCAGGCCTTAAGCCTAGCCCGCACTTGTGCCCAGGCCTTAAGCCTAGCCCGCACTTGTGCCCAGGCCTTAAGCCTAGCCCGCACTTGTGCCCAGGCCTTAAGCCTAGCCCGCACTTGTGCCCAGGCCTTAAGCCTAGCCCGCACTTGTGCCCCCGGCCTTAAGCCTAGCCCGCACTTGTGCCCAGGCCTTATGCCTAGCCCGCACTTGTGCCCCCGGCCTTAAGCCTAGCCCGCACTTGTGCCCCCGGCCTTAAGCGTAGCCCGCACTTGTGCCCAGGCCTTAAGCCTAGCCCGCACTTGTGACCAGGCCTTAAGCCTAGCCCGCACTTGTGCCCAGGCCTTAAGCCTAGCCCGCACTTGTGCCCAGGCCTTAAGCCTAGCCCGCACTAGTGCCCCGGCCTTAAGCCTAGCCCGCACTTGTGCCCAGGCCTTAAGCCTAGCCCGCACTTGTGCCCCGGCCTTAAGCCTAGCCCGCACTTGTGCCCAGGCCTTAAGCCCAGCCCGCACTTGTGCCCCGGCCTTAAGCCTAGCTCGCACTTGTGCCCCGGCCTTAAGCCTAGCCCGCACTTGTGCCCCGGCCTTAAGCCTAGCCCGCACTTGTGCCCCCGGCCTTAAGCCTAGCCCGCACTTGTGCCACGGACTTAAGCCAAGCCCGCACTTGTGCTCAGGCCTTAAGCCTAGCCCGCACTTGTGCCCAAGCCTTAAGCCTAGCCCGCACTTGTGCCCCGGCCTTAAGCCTAGCCCGCACTTGTGCCCCGGCCTTAAGCCTAGCCCGCACTTGTGCCCCGGCCTTAAGCCTAGCCCGCACTTGTGCCCCGGCCTTAAGCCTAGCCCGCACTTGTGCCCCGGCCTTAAGCCTAGCCCGCACTTGTGCCCCGGCCTTAAGCCTAGCCCGCACTTGTGCCCCGGCCTTAAGCCTAGCCCGCACTTGTGCCCCGGCCTTAAGCCTAGCCCGCACTTGTGCCCCGGCCTTAAGCCTAGCCCGCACTTGTGCCCCGGCCTTAAGCCTAGCCCGCACTTGTGCCCCGGCCTTAAGCCTAGCCCGCACTTGTGCCCCGGCCTTAAGCCTAGCCCGCACTTGTGCCCCGGCCTTAAGCCTAGCCCGCACTTGTGCCCCGGCCTTAAGCCTAGCCCGCACTTGTGCCCCGGCCTTAAGCCTAGCCCGCACTTGTGCCCAGGCCTTAAGCCTAGCCCGCACTTGTGCCCCGGCCTTAAGCCTAGCCCGCACTTGTGCCCCGGCCTTAAGCCTAGCCCGCACTTGTGCCCCGGCCTTAAGCCTAGCCCGCACTTGTGCCCCGGCCTTAAGCCTAGCCCGCACTTGTGCCCCGGCCTTAAGCCTAGCCCGCACTTGTGCCCCGGCCTTAAGCCTAGCCCGCACTTGTGCCATGGACTTAAGCCTAGCCCGCACTTGTGCCCCGGCCTTAAGCCTAGCCCGCACTTGTGCCCATGCCATAAGCCTAGCCCGCACTTGTGCCCAGGCCTTAAGCCTAGCCCGCACTTGTGCCCAGGCCTTAAGCCTAGCCCGCACTTGTGCCCCGGCCATTAGCCTAGCCCGCACTTGTGCCCAGGCCTTAAGCCTAGCCCGCACTTGTGGCCAAGCCTTAAGCCTAGCCCGCACTTGTGCCCCGGCCATAAGCCTAGCCCGCACTTGTGCCCAGGCCTTAAGCCTAGCCCGCACTTGTGCCCAGGCCTTAAGCCTAGCCCGCACTTGTGCCCAGGCCTTAAGCCTAGCCCGCACTTGTGGCCAGGCCTTAAGCCTAGCCCGCACTTGTGCCCAGGCCTTAAGCCTAGCCCGCACTTGTGCCCAGGCCTTAAGCCTAGCCCGCACTTGTGCCCAGGCCTTAAGCCTAGCCCGCACTTGTGCCCAGGCCTTAAGCCTAGCCCGCACTTGTGCCCAGGCCTTAAGCCTAGCCCGCACTTGTGCCCCCGGCCTTAAGCCTAGCCCGCACTTGTGCCCAGGCCTTATGCCTAGCCCGCACTTGTGCCCCCGGCCTTAAGCCTAGCCCGCACTTGTGCCCCCGGCCTTAAGCGTAGCCCGCACTTGTGCCCAGGCCTTAAGCCTAGCCCGCACTTGTGACCAGGCCTTAAGCCTAGCCCGCACTTGTGCCCAGGCCTTAAGCCTAGCCCGCACTTGTGCCCAGGCCTTAAGCCTAGCCCGCACTAGTGCCCCGGCCTTAAGCCTAGCCCGCACTTGTGCCCAGGCCTTAAGCCTAGCCCGCACTTGTGCCCCGGCCTTAAGCCTAGCCCGCACTTGTGCCCAGGCCTTAAGCCCAGCCCGCACTTGTGCCCCGGCCTTAAGCCTAGCTCGCACTTGTGCCCCGGCCTTAAGCCTAGCCCGCACTTGTGCCCCGGCCTTAAGCCTAGCCCGCACTTGTGCCCCCGGCCTTAAGCCTAGCCCGCACTTGTGCCACGGACTTAAGCCAAGCCCGCACTTGTGCTCAGGCCTTAAGCCTAGCCCGCACTTGTGCCCAAGCCTTAAGCCTAGCCCGCACTTGTGCCCAGGCCTTAAGCCTAGCCCGCACTTTTGCCCAGGCCTTAAGCCTAGCCCGCACTTGTGCCCAGGCCTTAAGCCCAGCCCGCACTTGTGCCCAGGCCTTAAGCCCAGCCCGCACTTGTGCCCAGGCCTTAAGCCCAGCCCGCACTTGTGCCCAGGCCTTAAGCCCAGCCCGCACTTGTGCCCAGGCCTTAAGCCCAGCCCGCACTTGTGCCCAGGCCTTAAGCCCAGCCCGCACTTTTGAGCCCCTTGTATGCTTGTTTGTTTGTTTTTGTCTTCAGCTTCATGTTGGTTATGCACATAGGGCCAGCTTTATGCTCTTCGCTCTTGTCCCGTCTGAATGCACATGCACGACTGTAATTGGGGAAGAAGGCATTACCCATTTACGGAGGACAGACAAGAAGTGCCTGGTCGCTTGGAGCATGGGGTTATGGAGAGGCTCCGCACTGTACAACAAAGGATCTAGTCCTAAATGTCCAAGTACAGAGTAGAGGGGTGAAAGCTAGCTCTTCACCCCTATGGGTGCCTAACCCTTTATGCAAAGAGTGCAAAGAGTTAGCTGTATGCCTTAAGCCTAGCCAGCACTTGTGCCCATGCCTTAAGCCTAGCCAGCACTTGTGCCCCCTTGCCTTGATCCTAGCCAGCACTGCACTTGTGCCCAGGCCTTAAGCCTAGCCTGCACTTGTGCCCAGGCCTTAAGCCTAGCCTGCACTTGTGCCCAGGCCTTAAGCCTAGCTGGCACTTGTGCCCATGCCTTAAGCCTAGCCAGCACTTGTGCCCCCTGCCTTGATCCTAGCCAGCACTGCACTTGTGCCCCGGCCTTAAGCCTAGCCCGCACTTGTGCCCCGGCCTTAAGCCTAGCCCGCACTTGTGCCCCGGCCTTAAGCCTAGCCCGCACTTGTGCCCCGGCCTTAAGCCTAGCCCGCACTTGTGCCCCGGCCTTAAGCCTAGCCCGCACTTGTGCCCCGGCCTTAAGCCTAGCCCGCACTTGTGCCCCGGCCTTAAGCCTAGCCTGCACTTGTGCCCCGGCCTTAAGCCTAGCCCGCACTTGTGCCCCGGCCTTAAGCCTAGCCCGCACTTGTGCCCCGGCCTTAAGCCTAGCCCGCACTTGTGCCCCGGCCTTAAGCCTAGCCCGCACTTGTGCCCCGGCCTTAAGCCTAGCCCGCACTTGTGCCCCGGCCTTAAGCCTAGCCCGCACTTGTGCCCCGGCCTTAAGCCTAGCCCGCACTTGTGCCCCGGCCTTAAGCCTAGCCCGCACTTGTGCCCCGGCCTTAAGCCTAGCCCGCACTTGTGCCCCGGCCTTAAGCCTAGCCCGCACTTGTGCCCCGGCCTTAAGCCTAGCCCGCACTTGTGCCCCGGCCTTAAGCCCAGCCCGCACTTGTGCCCCGGCCTTAAGCCCAGCCCGCACTTGTGCCCAGGCCTTAAGCCCAGCCCGCACTTGTGCCGAGGCCTTAAGCCCAGCCCGCACTTGTGCCGAGGCCTTAAGCCCAGCCCGCACTTGTGCCGAGGCTTTAAGCCCAGCCCGCACTCGTGCCCAGGCCTTAAGCCCAGCCCGCACTTGTGCCCAGGCCTTAAGCCTAGCCCGCACTTGTGCCCAGGCCTTAAGCCTAGCCCGCACTTGTGCCCAGGCCTTAAGCCTAGCCCGCACTTGTGCCCAGGCCTTAAGCCTAGCCCGCACTTGTGCCCAGGCCTTAAGCCTAGCCCGCACTTGTGCCCAGGCCTTAAGCCTAGCCCGCACTTGTGCCCAGGCCTTAAGCCTAGCCCGCACTTGTGCCCCCGGCCTTAAGCCTAGCCCGCACTTGTGCCCAGGCCTTATGCCTAGCCCGCACTTGTGCCCCCGGCCTTAAGCCTAGCCCGCACTTGTGCCCCCGGCCTTAAGCCTAGCCCGCACTTGTGCCCCCGGCCTTAAGCGTAGCCCGCACTTGTGCCCCCGGCCTTAAGCCTAGCCCGCACTTGTGCCCAGGCCTTAAGCCTAGCCCGCACTTGTGCCCAGGCCTTAAGCCTAGCCCGCACTAGTGCCCCGGCCTTAAGCCTAGCCCGCACTTGTGCCCCGGCCTTAAGCCTAGCCCGCACTTGTGCCCAGGCCTTAAGCCTAGCCCGCACTTGTGCCCCGGCCTTAAGCCTAGCCCGCACTTGTGCCCCGGCCTTAAGCCTAGCCCGCACTTGTGCCCCGGCCTTAAGCCTAGCCCGCACTTGTGCCCCGGCCTTAAGCCTAGCCCGCACTTGTGCCCCGGCCTTAAGCCTAGCCCGCACTTGTGCCCCGGCCTTAAGCCTAGCCCGCACTTGTGCCCAGGCCTTAAGCCTAGCCCGCACTTGTGCCCCGGCCTTAAGCCTAGCCCGCACTTGTGCCCCGGCCTTAAGCCTAGCCCGCACTTGTGCCCCGGCCTTAAGCCTAGCCCGCACTTGTGCCCCGGCCTTAAGCCTAGCCCGCACTTGTGCCCCGGCCTTAAGCCTAGCCCGCACTTGTGCCATGGACTTAAGCCTAGCCCGCACTTGTGCCCCGGCCTTAAGCCTAGCCCGCACTTGTGCCCATGCCATAAGCCTAGCCCGCACTTGTGCCCAGGCCTTAAGCCTAGCCCGCACTTGTGCCCAGGCCTTAAGCCTAGCCCGCACTTGTGCCCCGGCCATTAGCCTAGCCCGCACTTGTGCCCAGGCCTTAAGCCTAGCCCGCACTTGTGGCCAGGCCTTAAGCCTAGCCCGCACTTGTGCCCCGGCCATAAGCCTAGCCCGCACTTGTGCCCAGGCCTTAAGCCTAGCCCGCACTTGTGCCCAGGCCTTAAGCCTAGCCCGCACTTGTGCCCAGGCCTTAAGCCTAGCCCGCACTTGTGGCCAGGCCTTAAGCCTAGCCCGCACTTGTGCCCAGGCCTTAAGCCTAGCCCGCACTTGTGCCCAGGCCTTAAGCCTAGCCCGCACTTGTGCCCAGGCCTTAAGCCTAGCCCGCACTTGTGCCCAGGCCTTAAGCCTAGCCCGCACTTGTGCCCAGGCCTTAAGCCTAGCCCGCACTTGTGCCCAGGCCTTAAGCCTAGCCCGCACTTGTGCCCAGGCCTTAAGCCTAGCCCGCACTAGTGCCCCGGCCTTAAGCCTAGCCCGCACTTGTGCCCAGGCCTTAAGCCTAGCCCGCACTTGTGCCCCGGCCTTAAGCCTAGCCCGCACTTGTGCCCAGGCCTTAAGCCCAGCCCGCACTTGTGCCCCGGCCTTAAGCCTAGCTCGCACTTGTGCCCCGGCCTTAAGCCTAGCCCGCACTTGTGCCCCGGCCTTAAGCCTAGCCCGCACTTGTGCCCCCGGCCTTAAGCCTAGCCCGCACTTGTGCCACGGACTTAAGCCAAGCCCGCACTTGTGCTCAGGCCTTAAGCCTAGCCCGCACTTGTGCCCAAGCCTTAAGCCTAGCCCGCACTTGTGCCCAGGCCTTAAGCCTAGCCCGCACTTTTGCCCAGGCCTTAAGCCTAGCCCGCACTTGTGCCCAGGCCTTAAGCCCAGCCCGCACTTGTGCCCAGGCCTTAAGCCCAGCCCGCACTTGTGCCCAGGCCTTAAGCCCAGCCCGCACTTGTGCCCAGGCCTTAAGCCCAGCCCGCACTTGTGCCCAGGCCTTAAGCCCAGCCCGCACTTGTGCCCAGGCCTTAAGCCCAGCCCGCACTTTTGAGCCCCTTGTATGCTTGTTTGTTTGTTTTTGTCTTCAGCTTCATGTTGGTTATGCACATAGGGCCAGCTTTATGCTCTTCGCTCTTGTCCCGTCTGAATGCACATGCACGACTGTAATTGGGGAAGAAGGCATTACCCATTTACGGAGGACAGACAAGAAGTGCCTGGTCGCTTGGAGCATGGGGTTATGGAGAGGCTCCGCACTGTACAACAAAGGATCTAGTCCTAAATGTCCAAGTACAGAGTAGAGGGGTGAAAGCTAGCTCTTCACCCCTATGGGTGCCTAACCCTTTATGCAAAGAGTGCAAAGAGTTAGCTGTATGCCTTAAGCCTAGCCAGCACTTGTGCCCATGCCTTAAGCCTAGCCAGCACTTGTGCCCCCTTGCCTTGATCCTAGCCAGCACTGCACTTGTGCCCAGGCCTTAAGCCTAGCCTGCACTTGTGCCCAGGCCTTAAGCCTAGCCTGCACTTGTGCCCAGGCCTTAAGCCTAGCTGGCACTTGTGCCCATGCCTTAAGCCTAGCCAGCACTTGTGCCCCCTGCCTTGATCCTAGCCAGCACTGCACTTGTGCCCCGGCCTTAAGCCTAGCCCGCACTTGTGCCCCGGCCTTAAGCCTAGCCCGCACTTGTGCCCCGGCCTTAAGCCTAGCCCGCACTTGTGCCCCGGCCTTAAGCCTAGCCCGCACTTGTGCCCCGGCCTTAAGCCTAGCCCGCACTTGTGCCCCGGCCTTAAGCCTAGCCCGCACTTGTGCCCCGGCCTTAAGCCTAGCCCGCACTTGTGCCCCGGCCTTAAGCCTAGCCTGCACTTGTGCCCCGGCCTTAAGCCTAGCCCGCACTTGTGCCCCGGCCTTAAGCCTAGCCCGCACTTGTGCCCCGGCCTTAAGCCTAGCCCGCACTTGTGCCCCGGCCTTAAGCCTAGCCCGCACTTGTGCCCCGGCCTTAAGCCTAGCCCGCACTTGTGCCCCGGCCTTAAGCCTAGCCCGCACTTGTGCCCCGGCCTTAAGCCTAGCCCGCACTTGTGCCCCGGCCTTAAGCCTAGCCCGCACTTGTGCCCCGGCCTTAAGCCTAGCCCGCACTTGTGCCCCGGCCTTAAGCCTAGCCCGCACTTGTGCCCCGGCCTTAAGCCTAGCCCGCACTTGTGCCCCGGCCTTAAGCCCAGCCCGCACTTGTGCCCCGGCCTTAAGCCCAGCCCGCACTTGTGCCCAGGCCTTAAGCCCAGCCCGCACTTGTGCCCAGGCCTTAAGCCCAGCCCGCACTTGTGCCGAGGCCTTAAGCCCAGCCCGCACTTGTGCCGAGGCTTTAAGCCCAGCCCGCACTTGTGCCCAGGCCTTAAGCCCAGCCCGCACTTGTGCCCAGGCCTTAAGCCTAGCCCGCACTTGTGCCCAGGCCTTAAGCCTAGCCCGCACTTGTGCCCAGGC
Source organism: Ranitomeya imitator (assembly GCF_032444005.1). Classification (NCBI taxonomy): domain Eukaryota; kingdom Metazoa; phylum Chordata; class Amphibia; order Anura; family Dendrobatidae; genus Ranitomeya; species Ranitomeya imitator. The sequence goes on along the minus strand of NW_027193484.1, from coordinate 27,051 downwards.
CTTAAGCCTAGCCCGCACTTGTGCATCGGCCTTAAGCCTAGCCCGCACTTGTGCCCAGGCCTTAAGCCTAGCCCGCACTTGTGCCCAGGCCTTAAGCCTAGCCCGCACTTGTGCCCAGGCCTTAAGCCTAGCCCGCTCTTGTGCCCCCGGCCTTAAGCCTAGCCCGCACTTGTGCCCAGGCCTTATGCCTAGCCCGCACTTGTGCCCCCGGCCTTAAGCCTAGCCCGCACTTGTGCCCCCGGCCTTAAGCCTAGCCCGCACTTGTGCCCCCGGCCTTAAGCGTAGCCCGCACTTGTGCCCCCGGCCTTAAGCCTAGCCCGCACTTGTGCCCAGGCCTTAAGCCTAGCCCGCACTTGTGCCCAGGCCTTAAGCCTAGCCCGCACTAGTGCCCCGGCCTTAAGCCTAGCCCGCACTTGTGCCCAGGCCTTAAGCCTAGCCCGCACTTGTGCCCCGGCCTTAAGCCTAGCCCGCACTTGTGCCCAGGCCTTAAGCCCAGCCCGCACTTGTGCCCCGGCCTTAAGCCTAGCCCGCACTTGTGCCCAGGCCTTAAGCCTAGCCCGCACTTGTGCCCCGGCCTTAAGCCTAGCCCGCACTTGTGCCCAGGCCTTAAGCCTAGCCCGCACTTGTGCCCCGGCCTTAAGCCTAGCCCGCACTTGTGCCATGGACTTAAGCCTAGCCCGCACTTGTGCCCCGGCCTTAAGCCTAGCCCGCACTTGTGCCCAGGCCATAAGCCTAGCCCGCACTTGTGCCCAGGCCTTAAGCCTAGCCCGCACTTGTGCCCAGGCCTTAAGCCTAGCCCGCACTTGTGCCCCGGCCTTAAGCCTAGCCCGCACTTGTGGCCAGGCCTTAAGCCTAGCCCGCACTTGTGCCCCGGCCATAAGCCTAGCCCGCACTTGTGCCCAGGCCTTAAGCCTAGCCCGCACTTGTGCCCAGGCCTTAAGCCTAGCCCGCACTTGTGCCCAGGCCTTAAGCCTAGCCCGCACTTGTGGCCAGGCCTTAAGCCTAGCCCGCACTTGTGCCCAGGCCTTAAGCCTAGCCCGCACTTGTGCCCAGGCCTTAAGCCTAGCCCGCACTTGTGCCCCGGCCTTAAGCCTAGCCCGCACTTGTGCATCGGCCTTAAGCCTAGCCCGCACTTGTGCCCAGGCCTTAAGCCTAGCCCGCACTTGTGCCCAGGCCTTAAGCCTAGCCCGCACTTGTGCCCAGGCCTTAAGCCTAGCCCGCACTTGTGCCCAGGCCTTAAGCCTAGCCCGCACTTGTGCCCCCGGCCTTAAGCCTAGCCCGCACTTGTGCCCAGGCCTTATGCCTAGCCCGCACTTGTGCCCCCGGCCTTAAGCCTAGCCCGCACTTGTGCCCCCGGCCTTAAGCGTAGCCCGCACTTGTGCCCAGGCCTTAAGCCTAGCCCGCACTTGTGACCAGGCCTTAAGCCTAGCCCGCACTTGTGCCCAGGCCTTAAGCCTAGCCCGCACTTGTGGCCAGGCCTTAAGCCTAGCCCGCACTTGTGCCCAGGCCTTAAGCCTAGCCCGCACTTGTGCCCAGGCCTTAAGCCTAGCCCGCACTTGTGCCCCGGCCTTAAGCCTAGCCCGCACTTGTGCATCGGCCTTAAGCCTAGCCCGCATTTGTGCCCAGGCCTTAAGCCTAGCCCGCACTTGTGCCCAGGCCTTAAGCCTAGCCCGCACTTGTGCCCAGGCCTTAAGCCTAGCCCGCACTTGTGCCCCCGGCCTTAAGCCTAGCCCGCACTTGTGCCCAGGCCTTATGCCTAGCCCGCACTTGTGCCCCCGGCCTTAAGCCTAGCCCGCACTTGTGCCCCCGGCCTTAAGCGTAGCCCGCACTTGTGCCCCCGGCCTTAAGCCTAGCCCGCACTTGTGCCCAGGCCTTAAGCCTAGCCCGCACTTGTGCCCCCGGCCTTAAGCCTAGCCCGCACTTGTGCCCAGGCCTTAAGCCTAGCCCGCACTTGTGCCCAGGCCTTAAGCCTAGCCCGCACTTGTGCCCCGGCCTTAAGCCTAGCCCGCACTTGTGCATCGGCCTTAAGCCTAGCCCGCATTTGTGCCCAGGCCTTAAGCCTAGCCCGCACTTGTGCCCAGGCCTTAAGCCTAGCCCGCACTTGTGCCCAGGCCTTAAGCCTAGCCCGCACTTGTGCCCCCGGCCTTAAGCCTAGCCCGCACTTGTGCCCAGGCCTTATGCCTAGCCCGCACTTGTGCCCCCGGCCTTAAGCCTAGCCCGCACTTGTGCCCCCGGCCTTAAGCGTAGCCCGCACTTGTGCCCCCGGCCTTAAGCCTAGCCCGCACTTGTGCCCAGGCCTTAAGCCTAGCCCGCACTTGTGCCCAGGCCTTAAGCCTAGCCCGCACTAGTGCCCCGGCCTTAAGCCTAGCCCGCACTTGTGCCCAGGCCTTAAGCCTAGCCCGCACTTGTGCCCCGGCCTTAAGCCTAGCCCGCACTTGTGCCCAGGCCTTAAGCCCAGCCCGCACTTGTGCCCCGGCCTTAAGCCTAGCCCGCACTTGTGCCCAGGCCTTAAGCCTAGCCCGCACTTGTGCCCCGGCCTTAAGCCTAGCCCGCACTTGTGCCCCGGCCTTAAGCCTAGCCCGCACTTGTGCCATGGACTTAAGCCTAGCCCGCACTTGTGCCCCGGCCTTAAGCCTAGCCCGCACTTGTGCCATGGACTTAAGCCTAGCCCGCACTTGTGCCCCGGCCTTAAGCCTAGCCCGCACTTGTGCCCCGGCCATAGGCCTAGCCCGCACTTGTGCCCAGGCCTTAAGCCTAGCCCGCACTTGTGCCCAGGCCTTAAGCCTAGCCCGCACTTGTGCCCCGGCCTTAAGCCTAGCCCGCACTTGTGGCCAGGCCTTAAGCCTAGCCCGCACTTGTGGCCAGGCCTTAAGCCTAGCCCGCACTTGTGCCCAGGCCTTAAGCCTAGCCCGCACTTGTGCCCCCGGCCTTAAGCCTAGCCCGCACTTGTGCCCAGGCCTTATGCCTAGCCCGCACTTGTGCCCCCGGCCTTAAGCCTAGCCCGCACTTGTGCCCCCGGCCTTAAGCGTAGCCCGCACTTGTGCCCAGGCCTTAAGCCTAGCCCGCACTTGTGACCAGGCCTTAAGCCTAGCCCGCACTTGTGCCCAGGCCTTAAGCCTAGCCCGCACTTGTGGCCAGGCCTTAAGCCTAGCCCGCACTTGTGCCCAGGCCTTAAGCCTAGCCCGCACTTGTGCCCAGGCCTTAAGCCTAGCCCGCACTTGTGCCCCGGCCTTAAGCCTAGCCCGCACTTGTGCATCGGCCTTAAGCCTAGCCCGCATTTGTGCCCAGGCCTTAAGCCTAGCCCGCACTTGTGCCCAGGCCTTAAGCCTAGCCCGCACTTGTGCCCAGGCCTTAAGCCTAGCCCGCACTTGTGCCCCCGGCCTTAAGCCTAGCCCGCACTTGTGCCCAGGCCTTATGCCTAGCCCGCACTTGTGCCCCCGGCCTTAAGCCTAGCCCGCACTTGTGCCCCCGGCCTTAAGCGTAGCCCGCACTTGTGCCCCCGGCCTTAAGCCTAGCCCGCACTTGTGCCCAGGCCTTAAGCCTAGCCCGCACTTGTGCCCCCGGCCTTAAGCCTAGCCCGCACTTGTGCCCAGGCCTTAAGCCTAGCCCGCACTTGTGCCCAGGCCTTAAGCCTAGCCCGCACTTGTGCCCCGGCCTTAAGCCTAGCCCGCACTTGTGCATCGGCCTTAAGCCTAGCCCGCATTTGTGCCCAGGCCTTAAGCCTAGCCCGCACTTGTGCCCAGGCCTTAAGCCTAGCCCGCACTTGTGCCCAGGCCTTAAGCCTAGCCCGCACTTGTGCCCCCGGCCTTAAGCCTAGCCCGCACTTGTGCCCAGGCCTTATGCCTAGCCCGCACTTGTGCCCCCGGCCTTAAGCCTAGCCCGCACTTGTGCCCCCGGCCTTAAGCGTAGCCCGCACTTGTGCCCCCGGCCTTAAGCCTAGCCCGCACTTGTGCCCAGGCCTTAAGCCTAGCCCGCACTTGTGCCCAGGCCTTAAGCCTAGCCCGCACTAGTGCCCCGGCCTTAAGCCTAGCCCGCACTTGTGCCCAGGCCTTAAGCCTAGCCCGCACTTGTGCCCCGGCCTTAAGCCTAGCCCGCACTTGTGCCCAGGCCTTAAGCCCAGCCCGCACTTGTGCCCCGGCCTTAAGCCTAGCCCGCACTTGTGCCCAGGCCTTAAGCCTAGCCCGCACTTGTGCCCCGGCCTTAAGCCTAGCCCGCACTTGTGCCCCGGCCTTAAGCCTAGCCCGCACTTGTGCCATGGACTTAAGCCTAGCCCGCACTTGTGCCCCGGCCTTAAGCCTAGCCCGCACTTGTGCCATGGACTTAAGCCTAGCCCGCACTTGTGCCCCGGCCTTAAGCCTAGCCCGCACTTGTGCCCCGGCCATAGGCCTAGCCCGCACTTGTGCCCAGGCCTTAAGCCTAGCCCGCACTTGTGCCCAGGCCTTAAGCCTAGCCCGCACTTGTGCCCCGGCCTTAAGCCTAGCCCGCACTTGTGGCCAGGCCTTAAGCCTAGCCCGCACTTGTGGCCAGGCCTTAAGCCTAGCCCGCACTTGTGCCCAGGCCTTAAGCCTAGCCCGCACTTGTGCCCCGGCCTTAAGCCTAGCCCGCACTTGTGCATCGGCCTTAAGCCTAGCCCGCACTTGTGCCCAGGCCTTAAGCCTAGCCCGCACTTGTGCCCAGGCCTTAAGCCTAGCCCGCACTTGTGCCCAGGCCTTAAGCCTAGCCCGCACTTGTGCCCCCGGCCTTAAGCCTAGCCCGCACTTGTGCCCAGGCCTTATGCCTAGCCCGCACTTGTGCCCCCGGCCTTAAGCCTAGCCCGCACTTGTGCCCCCGGCCTTAAGCGTAGCCCGCACTTGTGGCCAGGCCTTAAGCCTAGCCCGCACTTGTGCCCAGGCCTTAAGCCTAGCCCGCACTTGTGCCCAGGCCTTAAGCCTAGCCCGCACTTGTGCCCCGGCCTTAAGCCTAGCCCGCACTTGTGCATCGGCCTTAAGCCTAGCCCGCATTTGTGCCCAGGCCTTAAGCCTAGCCCGCACTTGTGCCCAGGCCTTAAGCCTAGCCCGCACTTGTGCCCAGGCCTTAAGCCTAGCCCGCACTTGTGCCCCCGGCCTTAAGCCTAGCCCGCACTTGTGCCCAGGCCTTATGCCTAGCCCGCACTTGTGCCCCCGGCCTTAAGCCTAGCCCGCACTTGTGCCCCCGGCCTTAAGCGTAGCCCGCACTTGTGCCCAGGCCTTAAGCCTAGCCCGCACTTGTGCCCAGGCCTTAAGCCTAGCCCGCACTAGTGCCCCGGCCTTAAGCCTAGCCCGCACTTGTGCCCAGGCCTTAAGCCTAGCCCGCACTTGTGCCCCGGCCTTAAGCCTAGCCCGCACTTGTGCCCAGACCTTAAGCCCAGCCCGCACTTGTGCCCCGGCCTTAAGCCTAGCCCGCACTTGTGCCCAGGCCTTAAGCCTAGCCCGCACTTGTGCCCCGGCCTTAAGCCTAGCCCGCACTTGTGCCCCGGCCTTAAGCCTAGCCCGCACTTGTGCCCAGGACTTAAGCCTAGCCCGCACTTGTGCCCCGGCCTTAAGCCTAGCCCGCACTTGTGCCCCGGCCTTAAGCCTAGCCCGCACTTGTGCCATGGACTTAAGCCTAGCCCGCACTTGTGCCCCGGCCTTAAGCCTAGCCCGCACTTGTGCCATGGACTTAAGCCTAGCCCGCACTTGTGCCCCGGCCTTAAGCCTAGCCCGCACTTGTGCCCAGGCCTTAAGCCTAACCCGCACTTGTGCCCAGGCCTTAAGCCTAGCCCGCACTTGTGCCCCGGCCTTAAGCCTAGCCCGCACTTGTGGCCAGGCCTTAAGCCTAGCCCGCACTTGTGGCCAGGCCTTAAGCCTAGCCCGCACTTGTGCCCAGGCCTTAAGCCTAGCCCGCACTTGTGCCCCGGCCTTAAGCCTAGCCCGCACTTGTGCATCGGCCTTAAGCCTAGCCCGCACTTGTGCCCAGGCCTTAAGCCTAGCCCGCACTTGTGCCCAGGCCTTAAGCCTAGCCCGCACTTGTGCCCAGGCCTTAAGCCTAGCCCGCACTTGTGCCCAGGCCTTAAGCCTAGCCCGCACTTGTGCCCCCGGCCTTAAGCCTAGCCCGCACTTGTGCCCAGGCCTTATGCCTAGCCCGCACTTGTGCCCCCGGCCTTAAGCCTAGCCCGCACTTGTGCCCCCGGCCTTAAGCGTAGCCCGCACTTGTGCCCAGGCCTTAAGCCTAGCCCGCACTTGTGACCAGGCCTTAAGCCTAGCCCGCACTTGTGCCCAGGCCTTAAGCCTAGCCCGCACTTGTGCCCAGGCCTTAAGCCTAGCCCGCACTAGTGCCCCGGCCTTAAGCCTAGCCCGCACTTGTGCCCAGGCCTTAAGCCTAGCCCGCACTTGTGCCCCGGCCTTAAGCCTAGCCCGCACTTGTGCCCAGGCCTTAAGCCCAGCCCGCACTTGTGCTCAGGCCTTAAGCCTAGCCCGCACTTGTGCCACGGACTTAAGCCAAGCCCGCACTTGTGCTCAGGCCTTAAGCCTAGCCCGCACTTGTGCCCAAGCCTTAAGCCTAGCCCGCACTTGTGCCCAGGCCTTAAGCCTAGCCCGCACTTTTGCCCAGGCCTTAAGCCTAGCCCGCACTTGTGCCCAGGCCTTAAGCCCAGCCCGCACTTGTGCCCAGGCCTTAAGCCCAGCCCGCACTTGTGCCCAGGCCTTAAGCCCAGCCCGCACTTGTGCCCAGGCCTTAAGCCCAGCCCGCACTTGTGCCCAGGCCTTAAGCCCAGCCCGCACTTTTGAGCCCCTTGTATGCTTGTTTGTTTGTTTTTGTCTTCAGCTTCATGTTGGTTATGCACATAGGGCCAGCTTTATGCTCTTCGCTCTTGTCCCGTCTGAATGCACATGCACGACTGTAATTGGGGAAGAAGGCATTACCCATTTACGGAGGACAGACAAGAAGTGCCTGGTCGCTTGGAGCATGGGGTTATGGAGAGGCTCCGCACTGTACAACAAAGGATCTAGTCCTAAATGTCCAAGTACAGAGTAGAGGGGTGAAAGCTAGCTCTTCACCCCTATGGGTGCCTAACCCTTTATGCAAAGAGTGCAAAGAGTTAGCTGTATGCCTTAAGCCTAGCCAGCACTTGTGCCCATGCCTTAAGCCTAGCCAGCACTTGTGCCCCCTTGCCTTGATCCTAGCCAGCACTGCACTTGTGCCCAGGCCTTAAGCCTAGCCTGCACTTGTGCCCAGGCCTTAAGCCTAGCTTGCACTTGTGCCCAGGCCTTAAGCCTAGCTGGCACTTGTGCCCATGCCTTAAGCCTAGCCAGCACTTGTGCCCCCTGCCTTGATCCTAGCCAGCACTGCACTTGTGCCCCGGCCTTAAGCCTAGCCCGCACTTGTGCCCCGGCCTTAAGCCTAGCCCGCACTTGTGCCCCGGCCTTAAGCCTAGCCCGCACTTGTGCCCCGGCCTTAAGCCTAGCCCGCACTTGTGCCCCGGCCTTAAGCCTAGCCCGCACTTGTGCCCCGGCCTTAAGCCTAGCCCGCACTTGTGCCCCGGCCTTAAGCCTAGCCCGCACTTGTGCCCCGGCCTTAAGCCTAGCCCGCACTTGTGCCCAGGCCTTAAGCCTAGCCCGCACTTGTGCCCCCGGCCTTAAGCCTAGCCCGCACTTGTGCCCAGGCCTTATGCCTAGCCCGCACTTGTGCCCCCGGCCTTAAGCCTAGCCCGCACTTGTGCCCCCGGCCTTAAGCGTAGCCCGCACTTGTGCCCCCGGCCTTAAGCCTAGCCCGCACTTGTGCCCAGGCCTTAAGCCTAGCCCGCACTTGTGCCCAGGCCTTAAGCCTAGCCCGCACTAGTGCCCCGGCCTTAAGCCTAGCCCGCACTTGTGCCCAGGCCTTAAGCCTAGCCCGCACTTGTGCCCCGGCCTTAAGCCTAGCCCGCACTTGTGCCCAGGCCTTAAGCCCAGCCCGCACTTGTGCCCCGGCCTTAAGCCTAGCCCGCACTTGTGCCCAGGCCTTAAGCCTAGCCCGCACTTGTGCCCCGGCCTTAAGCCTAGCCCGCACTTGTGCCCCGGCCTTAAGCCTAGCCCGCACTTGTGCCATGGACTTAAGCCTAGCCCGCACTTGTGCCCCGGCCTTAAGCCTAGCCCGCACTTGTGCCATGGACTTAAGCCTAGCCCGCACTTGTGCCCCGGCCTTAAGCCTAGCCCGCACTTGTGCCCCGGCCATAAGCCTAGCCCGCACTTGTGCCCAGGCCTTAAGCCTAACCCGCACTTGTGCCCAGGCCTTTAGCCTAGCCCGCACTTGTGCCCCGGCCTTAAGCCTAGCCCGCACTTGTGGCCAGGCCTTAAGCCTAGCCCGCACTTGTGGCCAGGCCTTAAGCCTAGCCCGCACTTGTGCCCAGGCCTTAAGCCTAGCCCGCACTTGTGCCCCGGCCTTAAGCCTTGCCCGCACTTGTGCATCGGCCTTAAGCCTAGCCCGCACTTGTGCCCAGGCCTTAAGCCTAGCCCGCACTTGTGCCCAGGCCTTAAGCCTAGCCCGCACTTGTGCCCAGGCCTTAAGCCTAGCCCGCACTTGTGCCCAGGCCTTAAGCCTAGCCCGCACTTGTGCCCCCGGCCTTAAGCCTAGCCCGCACTTGTGCCCAGGCCTTATGCCTAGCCCGCACTTGTGCCCCCGGCCTTAAGCCTAGCCCGCACTTGTGCCCCCGGCCTTAAGCGTAGCCCGCACTTGTGCCCAGGCCTTAAGCCTAGCCCGCACTTGTGACCAGGCCTTAAGCCTAGCCCGCACTTGTGCCCAGGCCTTAAGCCTAGCCCGCACTTGTGCCCAGGCCTTAAGCCTAGCCCGCACTAGTGCCCCGGCCTTAAGCCTAGCCCGCACTTGTGCCCAGGCCTTAAGCCTAGCCCGCACTTGTGCCCCGGCCTTAAGCCTAGCCCGCACTTGTGCCCAGGCCTTAAGCCCAGCCCGCACTTGTGCCCCGGCCTTAAGCCTAGCTCGCACTTGTGCCCCGGCCTTAAGCCTAGCCCGCACTTGTGCCCCGGCCTTAAGCCTAGCCCGCACTTGTGCCCCCGGCCTTAAGCCTAGCCCGCACTTGTGCCACGGACTTAAGCCAAGCCCGCACTTGTGCTCAGGCCTTAAGCCTAGCCCGCACTTGTGCCCAAGCCTTAAGCCTAGCCCGCACTTGTGCCCAGGCCTTAAGCCTAGCCCGCACTTTTGCCCAGGCCTTAAGCCTAGCCCGCACTTGTGCCCAGGCCTTAAGCCCAGCCCGCACTTGTGCCCAGGCCTTAAGCCTAGCCCGCACTTGTGACCAGGCCTTAAGCCTAGCCCGCACTTGTGCCCAGGCCTTAAGCCTAGCCCGCACTTGTGGCCAGGCCTTAAGCCTAGCCCGCACTTGTGCCCAGGCCTTAAGCCTAGCCCGCACTTGTGCCCAGGCCTTAAGCCTAGCCCGCACTTGTGCCCCGGCCTTAAGCCTAGCCCGCACTTGTGCATCGGCCTTAAGCCTATCCCGCATTTGTGCCCAGGCCTTAAGCCTAGCCCGCACTTGTGCCCAGGCCTTAAGCCTAGCCCGCACTTGTGCCCAGGCCTTAAGCCTAGCCCGCACTTGTGCCCCCGGCCTTAAGCCTAGCCCGCACTTGTGCCCAGGCCTTATGCCTAGCCCGCACTTGTGCCCCCGGCCTTAAGCCTAGCCCGCACTTGTGCCCCCGGCCTTAAGCGTAGCCCGCACTTGTGCCCCCGGCCTTAAGCCTAGCCCGCACTTGTGCCCAGGCCTTAAGCCTAGCCCGCACTTGTGCCCAGGCCTTAAGCCTAGCCCGCACTAGTGCCCCGGCCTTAAGCCTAGCCCGCACTTGTGCCCAGGCCTTAAGCCTAGCCCGCACTTGTGCCCCGGCCTTAAGCCTAGCCCGCACTTGTGCCCAGGCCTTAAGCCCAGCCCGCACTTGTGCCCCGGCCTTAAGCCTAGCCCGCACTTGTGCCCAGGCCTTAAGCCTAGCCCGCACTTGTGCCCCGGCCTTAAGCCTAGCCCGCACTTGTGCCCCGGCCTTAAGCCTAGCCCGCACTTGTGCCATGGACTTAAGCCTAGCCCGCACTTGTGCCCCGGCCTTAAGCCTAGCCCGCACTTGTGCCATGGACTTAAGCCTAGCCCGCACTTTTGCCCCGGCCTTAAGCCTAGCCCGCACTTGTGCCCCGGCCATAAGCCTAGCCCGCACTTGTGCCCAGGCCTTAAGCCTAGCCCGCACTTGTGCCCAGGCCTTAAGCCTAGCCCGCACTTGTGCCCCGGCCTTAAGCCTAGCCCGCACTTGTGGCCAGGCCTTAAGCCTAGCCCGCACTTGTGGCCAGGCCTTAAGCCTAGCCCGCACTTGTGCCCAGGCCTTAAGCCTAGCCCGCACTTGTGCCCCGGCCTTAAGCCTAGCCCGCACTTGTGCATCGGCCTTAAGCCTAGCCCGCACTTGTGCCCAGGCCTTAAGCCTAGCCCGCACTTGTGCCCAGGCCTTAAGCCTAGCCCGCACTTGTGCCCAGGCCTTAAGCCTAGCCCGCACTTGTGCCCCCGGCCTTAAGCCTAGCCCGCACTTGTGCCCAGGCCTTATGCCTAGCCCGCACTTGTGCCCCCGGCCTTAAGCCTAGCCCGCACTTGTGCCCCCGGCCTTAAGCGTAGCCCGCACTTGTGCCCAGGCCTTAAGCCTAGCCCGCACTTGTGACCAGGCCTTAAGCCTAGCCCGCACTTGTGCCCAGGCCTTAAGCCTAGCCCGCACTTGTGGCCAGGCCTTAAGCCTAGCCCGCACTTGTGCCCAGGCCTTAAGCCTAGCCCGCACTTGTGCCCAGGCCTTAAGCCTAGCCCGCACTTGTGCCCCGGCCTTAAGCCTAGCCCGCACTTGTGCATCGGCCTTAAGCCTAGCCCGCATTTGTGCCCAGGCCTTAAGCCTAGCCCGCACTTGTGCCCAGGCCTTAAGCCTAGCCCGCACTTGTGCCCAGGCCTTAAGCCTAGCCCGCACTTGTGCCCCCGGCCTTAAGCCTAGCCCGCACTTGTGCCCAGGCCTTATGCCTAGCCCGCACTTGTGCCCCCGGCCTTAAGCCTAGCCCGCACTTGTGCCCCCGGCCTTAAGCGTAGCCCGCACTTGTGCCCCCGGCCTTAAGCCTAGCCCGCACTTGTGCCCAGGCCTTAAGCCTAGCCCGCACTTGTGCCCAGGCCTTAAGCCTAGCCCGCACTAGTGCCCCGGCCTTAAGCCTAGCCCGCACTTGTGCCCAGGCCTTAAGCCTAGCCCGCACTTGTGCCCCGGCCTTAAGCCTAGCCCGCACTTGTGCCCAGGCCTTAAGCCCAGCCCGCACTTGTGCCCCGGCCTTAAGCCTAGCCCGCACTTGTGCCCAGGCCTTAAGCCTAGCCCGCACTTGTGCCCCGGCCTTAAGCCTAGCCCGCACTTGTGCCCCGGCCTTAAGCCTAGCCCGCACTTGTGCCATGGACTTAAGCCTAGCCCGCACTTGTGCCCCGGCCTTAAGCCTAGCCCGCACTTGTGCCATGGACTTAAGCCTAGCCCGCACTTGTGCCCCGGCCTTAAGCCTAGCCCGCACTTGTGCCCCGGCCATAAGCCTAGCCCGCACTTGTGCCCAGGCCTTAAGCCTAACCCGCACTTGTGCCCAGGCCTTAAGCCTAGCCCGCACTTGTGCCCCGGCCTTAAGCCTAGCCCGCACTTGTGCCCCCGGCCTTAAGCGTAGCCCGCACTTGTGCCCAGGCCTTAAGCCTAGCCCGCACTTGTGACCAGGCCTTAAGCCTAGCCCGCACTTGTGCCCAGGCCTTAAGCCTAGCCCGCACTTGTGCCCAGGCCTTAAGCCTAGCCCGCACTAGTGCCCCGGCCTTAAGCCTAGCCCGCACTTGTGCCCAGGCCTTAAGCCTAGCCCGCACTTGTGCCCCGGCCTTAAGCCTAGCCCGCACTTGTGCCCAGGCCTTAAGCCCAGCCCGCACTTGTGCCCCGGCCTTAAGCCTAGCTCGCACTTGTGCCCCGGCCTTAAGCCTAGCCCGCACTTGTGCCCCGGCCTTAAGCCTAGCCCGCACTTGTGCCCCCGGCCTTAAGCCTAGCCCGTACTTGTGCCACGGACTTAAGCCAAGCCCGCACTTGTGCTCAGGCCTTAAGCCTAGCCCGCACTTGTGCCCAAGCCTTAAGCCTAGCCCGCACTTGTGCCCAGGCCTTAAGCCTAGCCCGCACTTTTGCCCAGGCCTTAAGCCTAGCCCGCACTTGTGCCCAGGCCTTAAGCCCAGCCCGCACTTGTGCCCAGGCCTTAAGCCCAGCCCGCACTTGTGCCCAGGCCTTAAGCCCAGCCCGCACTTGTGCCCAGGCCTTAAGCCCAGCCCGCACTTGTGCCCAGGCCTTAAGCCCAGCCCGCACTTTTGAGCCCCTTGTATGCTTGTTTGTTTGTTTTTGTCTTCAGCTTCATGTTGGTTATGCACATAGGGCCAGCTTTATGCTCTTCGCTCTTGTCCCGTCTGAATGCACATGCACGACTGTAATTGGGGAAGAAGGCATTACCCATTTACGGAGGACAGACAAGAAGTGCCTGGTCGCTTGGAGCATGGGGTTATGGAGAGGCTCCGCACTGTACAACAAAGGATCTAGTCCTAAATGTCCAAGTACAGAGTAGAGGGGTGAAAGCTAGCTCTTCACCCCTATGGGTGCCTAACCCCTTATGCAAAGAGTGCAAAGAGTTAGCTGTATGCCTTAAGCCTAGCCAGCACTTGTGCCCATGCCTTAAGCCTAGCCAGCACTTGTGCCCCCTTGCCTTGATCCTAGCCAGCACTGCACTTGTGCCCAGGCCTTAAGCCTAGCCTGCACTTGTGCCCAGGCCTTAAGCCTAGCTTGCACTTGTGCCCAGGCCTTAAGCCTAGCTGGCACTTGTGCCCATGCCTTAAGCCTAGCCAGCACTTGTGCCCCCTGCCTTGATCCTAGCCAGCACTGCACTTGTGCCCCGGCCTTAAGCCTAGCCCGCACTTGTGCCCCGGCCTTAAGCCTAGCCCGCACTTGTGCCCCGGCCTTAAGCCTAGCCCGCACTTGTGCCCCGGCCTTAAGCCTAGCCCGCACTTGTGCCCCGGCCTTAAGCCTAGCCCGCACTTGTGCCCCGGCCTTAAGCCTAGCCCGCACTTGTGCCCCGGCCTTAAGCCTAGCCCGCACTTGTGCCCCGGCCTTAAGCCTAGCCCGCACTTGTGCCCAGGCCTTAAGCCTAGCCCGCACTTGTGCCCCCGGCCTTAAGCCTAGCCCGCACTTGTGCCCAGGCCTTATGCCTAGCCCGCACTTGTGCCCCCGGCCTTAAGCCTAGCCCGCACTTGTGCCCCCGGCCTTAAGCGTAGCCCGCACTTGTGCCCCCGGCCTTAAGCCTAGCCCGCACTTGTGCCCAGGCCTTAAGCCTAGCCCGCACTTGTGCCCAGGCCTTAAGCCTAGCCCGCACTAGTGCCCCGGCCTTAAGCCTAGCCCGCACTTGTGCCCAGGCCTTAAGCCTAGCCCGCACTTGTGCCCCGGCCTTAAGCCTAGCCCGCACTTGTGCCCCGGCCTTAAGCCTAGCCCGCACTTGTGCCCAGGCCTTAAGCCCAGCCCGCACTTGTGCCCCGGCCTTAAGCCTAGCCCGCACTTGTGCCCAGGCCTTAAGCCTAGCCCGCACTTGTGCCCCGGCCTTAAGCCTAGCCCGCACTTGTGCCCCGGCCTTAAGCCTAGCCCGCACTTGTGCCATGGACTTAAGCCTAGCCCGCACTTGTGCCATGGACTTAAGCCTAGCCCGCACTTGTGCCCCGGCCTTAAGCCTAGCCCGCACTTGTGCCATGGCCTTAAGCCTAGCCCGCACTTGTGCCCAGGCCTTAAGCCTAGCCCGCACTTGTGCCCCGGCCATAAGCCTAGCCCGCACTTGTGCCCAGGCCTTAAGCCTAACCCGCACTTGTGCCCAGGCCTTTAGCCTAGCCCGCACTTGTGCCCCGGCCTTAAGCCTAGCCCGCACTTGTGGCCAGGCCTTAAGCCTAGCCCGCACTTGTGGCCAGGCCTTAAGCCTAGCCCGCACTTGTGCCCAGGCCTTAAGCCTAGCCCGCACTTGTGCCCCGGCCTTAAGCCTAGCCCGCACTTGTGCATCGGCCTTAAGCCTAGCCCGCACTTGTGCCCAGGCCTTAAGCCTAGCCCGCACTTGTGCCCAGGCCTTAAGCCTAGCCCGCACTTGTGCCCAGGCCTTAAGCCTAGCCCGCACTTGTGCCCAGGCCTTAAGCCTAGCCCGCACTTGTGCCCCCGGCCTTAAGCCTAGCCCGCACTTGTGCCCAGGCCTTATGCCTAGCCCGCACTTGTGCCCCCGGCCTTAAGCCTAGCCCGCACTTGTGCCCCCGGCCTTAAGCGTAGCCCGCACTTGTGCCCAGGCCTTAAGCCTAGCCCGCACTTGTGACCAGGCCTTAAGCCTAGCCCGCACTTGTGCCCAGGCCTTAAGCCTAGCCCGCACTTGTGCCCAGGCCTTAAGCCTAGCCCGCACTAGTGCCCCGGCCTTAAGCCTAGCCCGCACTTGTGCCCAGGCCTTAAGCCTAGCCCGCACTTGTGCCCCGGCCTTAAGCCTAGCCCGCACTTGTGCCCAGGCCTTAAGCCCAGCCCGCACTTGTGCCCCGGCCTTAAGCCTAGCTCGCACTTGTGCCCCGGCCTTAAGCCTAGCCCGCACTTGTGCCCCGGCCTTAAGCCTAGCCCGCACTTGTGCCCCCGGCCTTAAGCCTAGCCCGCACTTGTGCCACGGACTTAAGCCAAGCCCGCACTTGTGCTCAGGCCTTAAGCCTAGCCCGCACTTGTGCCCAAGCCTTAAGCCTAGCCCGCACTTGTGCCCAGGCCTTAAGCCTAGCCCGCACTTTTGCCCAGGCCTTAAGCCTAGCCCGCACTTGTGCCCAGGCCTTAAGCCCAGCCCGCACTTGTGCCAAGGCCTTAAGCCTAGCCCGCACTTGTGACCAGGCCTTAAGCCTAGCCCGCACTTGTGCCCAGGCCTTAAGCCTAGCCCGCACTTGTGGCCAGGCCTTAAGCCTAGCCCGCACTTGTGCCCAGGCCTTAAGCCTAGCCCGCACTTGTGCCCAGGCCTTAAGCCTAGCCCGCACTTGTGCCCCGGCCTTAAGCCTAGCCCGCACTTGTGCATCGGCCTTAAGCCTATCCCGCATTTGTGCCCAGGCCTTAAGCCTAGCCCGCACTTGTGCCCAGGCCTTAAGCCTAGCCCGCACTTGTGCCCAGGCCTTAAGCCTAGCCCGCACTTGTGCCCCCGGCCTTAAGCCTAGCCCGCACTTGTGCCCAGGCCTTATGCCTAGCCCGCACTTGTGCCCCCGGCCTTAAGCCTAGCCCGCACTTGTGCCCCCGGCCTTAAGCGTAGCCCGCACTTGTGCCCCCGGCCTTAAGCCTAGCCCGCACTTGTGCCCAGGCCTTAAGCCTAGCCCGCACTTGTGCCCAGGCCTTAAGCCTAGCCCGCACTAGTGCCCCGGCCTTAAGCCTAGCCCGCACTTGTGCCCAGGCCTTAAGCCTAGCCCGCACTTGTGCCCCGGCCTTAAGCCTAGCCCGCACTTGTGCCCAGGCCTTAAGCCCAGCCCGCACTTGTGCCCCGGCCTTAAGCCTAGCCCGCACTTGTGCCCAGGCCTTAAGCCTAGCCCGCACTTGTGCCCCGGCCTTAAGCCTAGCCCGCACTTGTGCCCCGGCCTTAAGCCTAGCCCGCACTTGTGCCATGGACTTAAGCCTAGCCCGCACTTGTGCCCCGGCCTTAAGCCTAGCCCGCACTTGTGCCATGGACTTAAGCCTAGCCCGCACTTGTGCCCCGGCCTTAAGCCTAGCCCGCACTTGTGCCCCGGCCATAAGCCTAGCCCGCACTTGTGCCCAGGCCTTAAGCCTAGCCCGCACTTGTGCCCAGGCCTTAAGCCTAGCCCGCACTTGTGCCCCGGCCTTAAGCCTAGCCCGCACTTGTGGCCAGGCCTTAAGCCTAGCCCGCACTTGTGGCCAGGCCTTAAGCCTAGCCCGCACTTGTGCCCAGGCCTTAAGCCTAGCCCGCACTTGTGCCCCGGCCTTAAGCCTAGCCCGCACTTGTGCATCGGCCTTAAGCCTAGCCCGCACTTGTGCCCAGGCCTTAAGCCTAGCCCGCACTTGTGCCCAGGCCTTAAGCCTAGCCCGCACTTGTGCCCAGGCCTTAAGCCTAGCCCGCACTTGTGCCCCCGGCCTTAAGCCTAGCCCGCACTTGTGCCCAGGCCTTATGCCTAGCCCGCACTTGTGCCCCCGGCCTTAAGCCTAGCCCGCACTTGTGCCCCCGGCCTTAAGCGTAGCCCGCACTTGTGCCCAGGCCTTAAGCCTAGCCCGCACTTGTGACCAGGCCTTAAGCCTAGCCCGCACTTGTGCCCAGGCCTTAAGCCTAGCCCGCACTTGTGGCCAGGCCTTAAGCCTAGCCCGCACTTGTGCCCAGGCCTTAAGCCTAGCCCGCACTTGTGCCCAGGCCTTAAGCCTAGCCCGCACTTGTGCCCCGGCCTTAAGCCTAGCCCGCACTTGTGCATCGGCCTTAAGCCTAGCCCGCATTTGTGCCCAGGCCTTAAGCCTAGCCCGCACTTGTGCCCAGGCCTTAAGCCTAGCCCGCACTTGTGCCCAGGCCTTAAGCCTAGCCCGCACTTGTGCCCCCGGCCTTAAGCCTAGCCCGCACTTGTGCCCAGGCCTTATGCCTAGCCCGCACTTGTGCCCCCGGCCTTAAGCCTAGCCCGCACTTGTGCCCCCGGCCTTAAGCGTAGCCCGCACTTGTGCCCCCGGCCTTAAGCCTAGCCCGCACTTGTGCCCAGGCCTTAAGCCTAGCCCGCACTTGTGCCCAGGCCTTAAGCCTAGCCCGCACTAGTGCCCCGGCCTTAAGCCTAGCCCGCACTTGTGCCCAGGCCTTAAGCCTAGCCCGCACTTGTGCCCCGGCCTTAAGCCTAGCCCGCACTTGTGCCCAGGCCTTAAGCCCAGCCCGCACTTGTGCCCCGGCCTTAAGCCTAGCCCGCACTTGTGCCCAGGCCTTAAGCCTAGCCCGCACTTGTGCCCCGGCCTTAAGCCTAGCCCGCACTTGTGCCCCGGCCTTAAGCCTAGCCCGCACTTGTGCCATGGACTTAAGCCTAGCCCGCACTTGTGCCCCGGCCTTAAGCCTAGCCCGCACTTGTGCCATGGACTTAAGCCTAGCCCGCACTTGTGCCCCGGCCTTAAGCCTAGCCCGCACTTGTGCCCCGGCCATAAGCCTAGCCCGCACTTGTGCCCAGGCCTTAAGCCTAACCCGCACTTGTGCCCAGGCCTTAAGCCTAGCCCGCACTTGTGCCCCGGCCTTAAGCCTAGCCCGCACTTGTGGCCAGGCCTTAAGCCTAGCCCGCACTTGTGGCCAGGCCTTAAGCCTAGCCCGCACTTGTGCCCAGGCCTTAAGCCTAGCCCACACTTGTGCCCAGGCCTTAAGCCTAGCCCGCACTTGTGCCCCCGGCCTTAAGCCTAGCCCGCACTTGTGCCCAGGCCTTATGCCTAGCCCGCACTTGTGCCCCTGGCCTTAAGCCTAGCCCGCACTTGTGCCCCCGGCCTTAAGCGTAGCCCGCACTTGTGCCCAGGCCTTAAGCCTAGCCCGCACTTGTGACCAGGCCTTAAGCCTAGCCCGCACTTGTGCCCAGGCCTTAAGCCTAGCCCGCACTTGTGCCCAGGCCTTAAGCCTAGCCCGCACTAGTGCCCCGGCCTTAAGCCTAGCCCGCACTTGTGCCCAGGCCTTAAGCCTAGCCCGCACTTGTGCCCCGGCCTTAAGCCTAGCCCGCACTTGTGCCCAGGCCTTAAGCCCAGCCCGCACTTGTGCCCCGGCCTTAAGCCTAGCTCGCACTTGTGCCCCGGCCTTAAGCCTAGCCCGCACTTGTGCCCCGGCCTTAAGCCTAGCCCGCACTTGTGCCCCCGGCCTTAAGCCTAGCCCGCACTTGTGCCACGGACTTAAGCCAAGCCCGCACTTGTGCTCAGGCCTTAAGCCTAGCCCGCACTTGTGCCCAAGCCTTAAGCCTAGCCCGCACTTGTGCCCAGGCCTTAAGCCTAGCCCGCACTTTTGCCCAGGCCTTAAGCCTAGCCCGCACTTGTGCCCAGGCCTTAAGCCCAGCCCGCACTTGTGCCCAGGCCTTAAGCCCAGCCCGCACTTGTGCCCAGGCCTTAAGCCCAGCCCGCACTTGTGCCCAGGCCTTAAGCCCAGCCCGCACTTGTGCCCAGGCCTTAAGCCCAGCCCGCACTTTTGAGCCCCTTGTATGCTTGTTTGTTTGTTTTTGTCTTCAGCTTCATGTTGGTTATGCACATAGGGCCAGCTTTATGCTCTTCGCTCTTGTCCCGTCTGAATGCACATGCACGACTGTAATTGGGGAAGAAGGCATTACCCATTTACGGAGGACAGACAAGAAGTGCCTGGTCGCTTGGAGCATGGGGTTATGGAGAGGCTCCGCACTGTACAACAAAGGATCTAGTCCTAAATGTCCAAGTACAGAGTAGAGGGGTGAAAGCTAGCTCTTCACCCCTATGGGTGCCTAACCCTTTATGCAAAGAGTGCAAAGAGTTAGCTGTATGCCTTAAGCCTAGCCCGCACTTGTGCCCCGGCCTTAAGCCTAGCCCGCACTTGTGGCCAGGCCTTAAGCCTAGCCCGCACTTGTGGCCAGGCCTTAAGCCTAGCCCGCACTTGTGCCCAGGCCTTAAGCCTAGCCCGCACTTGTGCCCCGGCCTTAAGCCTAGCCCGCACTTGTGCATCGGCCTTAAGCCTAGCCCGCACTTGTGCCCAGGCCTTAAGCCTAGCCCGCACTTGTGCCCAGGCCTTAAGCCTAGCCCGCACTTGTGCCCAGGCCTTAAGCCTAGCCCGCACTTGTGCCCCCGGCCTTAAGCCTAGCCCGCACTTGTGCCCAGGCCTTATGCCTAGCCCGCACTTGTGCCCCCGGCCTTAAGCCTAGCCCGCACTTGTGCCCCCGGCCTTAAGCGTAGCCCGCACTTGTGGCCAGGCCTTAAGCCTAGCCCGCACTTGTGCCCAGGCCTTAAGCCTAGCCCGCACTTGTGCCCAGGCCTTAAGCCTAGCCCGCACTTGTGCCCCGGCCTTAAGCCTAGCCCGCACTTGTGCATCGGCCTTAAGCCTAGCCCGCATTTGTGCCCAGGCCTTAAGCCTAGCCCGCACTTGTGCCCAGGCCTTAAGCCTAGCCCGCACTTGTGCCCAGGCCTTAAGCCTAGCCCGCACTTGTGCCCCCGGCCTTAAGCCTAGCCCGCACTTGTGCCCAGGCCTTATGCCTAGCCCGCACTTGTGCCCCCGGCCTTAAGCCTAGCCCGCACTTGTGCCCCCGGCCTTAAGCGTAGCCCGCACTTGTGCCCAGGCCTTAAGCCTAGCCCGCACTTGTGCCCAGGCCTTAAGCCTAGCCCGCACTAGTGCCCCGGCCTTAAGCCTAGCCCGCACTTGTGCCCAGGCCTTAAGCCTAGCCCGCACTTGTGCCCCGGCCTTAAGCCTAGCCCGCACTTGTGCCCAGACCTTAAGCCCAGCCCGCACTTGTGCCCCGGCCTTAAGCCTAGCCCGCACTTGTGCCCAGGCCTTAAGCCTAGCCCGCACTTGTGCCCCGGCCTTAAGCCTAGCCCGCACTTGTGCCCCGGCCTTAAGCCTAGCCCGCACTTGTGCCATGGACTTAAGCCTAGCCCGCACTTGTGCCCCGGCCTTAAGCCTAGCCCGCACTTGTGCCATGGACTTAAGCCTAGCCCGCACTTGTGCCCCGGCCTTAAGCCTAGCCCGCACTTGTGCCCCGGCCATAAGCCTAGCCCGCACTTGTGCCCAGGCCTTAAGCCTAACCCGCACTTGTGCCCAGGCCTTAAGCCTAGCCCGCACTTGTGCCCCGGCCTTAAGCCTAGCCCGCACTTGTGGCCAGGCCTTAAGCCTAGCCCGCACTTGTGGCCAGGCCTTAAGCCTAGCCCGCACTTGTGCCCAGGCCTTAAGCCTAGCCCGCACTTGTGCCCCGGCCTTAAGCCTAGCCCGCACTTGTGCATCGGCCTTAAGCCTAGCCCGCACTTGTGCCCCGGCCTTAAGCCTAGCCCGCACTTGTGCATCGGCCTTAAGCCTAGCCCGCACTTGTGCCCAGGCCTTAAGCCTAGCCCGCACTTGTGCCCAGGCCTTAAGCCTAGCCCGCACTTGTGCCCAGGCCTTATGCCTAGCCCGCACTTGTGCCCAGGCCTTAAGCCTAGCCCGCACTTGTGCCCCCGGCCTTAAGCCTAGCCCGCACTTGTGCCCAGGCCTTATGCCTAGCCCGCACTTGTGCCCCCGGCCTTAAGCCTAGCCCGCACTTGTGCCCCCGGCCTTAAGCGTAGCCCGCACTTGTGCCCAGGCCTTAAGCCTAGCCCGCACTTGTGACCAGGCCTTAAGCCTAGCCCGCACTTGTGCCCAGGCCTTAAGCCTAGCCCGCACTTGTGCCCAGGCCTTAAGCCTAGCCCGCACTAGTGCCCCGGCCTTAAGCCTAGCCCGCACTTGTGCCCAGGCCTTAAGCCTAGCCCGCACTTGTGCCCCGGCCTTAAGCCTAGCCCGCACTTGTGCCCAGGCCTTAAGCCCAGCCCGCACTTGTGCCCCGGCCTTAAGCCCAGCCCGCACTTGTGCCCCGGCCTTAAGCCTAGCCCGCACTTGTGCCCCGGCCTTAAGCCTAGCCCGCACTTGTGCCCCGGCCTTAAGCCTAGCCCGCACTTGTGCCCCCGGCCTTAAGCCTAGCCCGCACTTGTGCCACGGACTTAAGCCAAGCCCGCACTTGTGCTCAGGCCTTAAGCCTAGCCCGCACTTGTGCCCAAGCCTTAAGCCTAGCCCGCACTTGTGCCCAGGCCTTAAGCCTAGCCCGCACTTTTGCCCAGGCCTTAAGCCTAGCCCGCACTTGTGCCCAGGCCTTAAGCCCAGCCCGCACTTGTGCCCAGGCCTTAAGCCTAGCCCGCACTTGTGACCAGGCCTTAAGCCTAGCCCGCACTTGTGCCCAGGCCTTAAGCCTAGCCCGCACTTGTGGCCAGGCCTTAAGCCTAGCCCGCACTTGTGCCCAGGCCTTAAGCCTAGCCCGCACTTGTGCCCAGGCCTTAAGCCTAGCCCGCACTTGTGCCCCGGCCTTAAGCCTAGCCCGCACTTGTGCATCGGCCTTAAGCCTAGCCCGCATTTGTGCCCAGGCCTTAAGCCTAGCCCGCACTTGTGCCCAGGCCTTAAGCCTAGCCCGCACTTGTGCCCAGGCCTTAAGCCTAGCCCGCACTTGTGCCCCCGGCCTTAAGCCTAGCCCGCACTTGTGCCCAGGCCTTATGCCTAGCCCGCACTTGTGCCCCCGGCCTTAAGCCTAGCCCGCACTTGTGCCCCCGGCCTTAAGCGTAGCCCGCACTTGTGCCCCCGGCCTTAAGCCTAGCCCGCACTTGTGCCCAGGCCTTAAGCCTAGCCCGCACTTGTGCCCAGGCCTTAAGCCTAGCCCGCACTAGTGCCCCGGCCTTAAGCCTAGCCCGCACTTGTGCCCAGGCCTTAAGCCTAGCCCGCACTTGTGCCCCGGCCTTAAGCCTAGCCCGCACTTGTGCCCAGGCCTTAAGCCCAGCCCGCACTTGTGCCCCGGCCTTAAGCCTAGCCCGCACTTGTGCCCAGGCCTTAAGCCTAGCCCGCACTTGTGCCCCGGCCTTAAGCCTAGCCCGCACTTGTGCCCCGGCCTTAAGCCTAGCCCGCACTTGTGCCATGGACTTAAGCCTAGCCCGCACTTGTGCCCTGGCCTTAAGCCTAGCCCGCACTTGTGCCATGGACTTAAGCCTAGCCCGCACTTGTGCCCCGGCCTTAAGCCTAGCCCGCACTTGTGCCCCGGCCATAAGCCTAGCCCGCACTTGTGCCCAGGCCTTAAGCCTAGCCCGCACTTGTGCCCAGGCCTTAAGCCTAGCCCGCACTTGTGCCCCGGCCTTAAGCCTAGCCCGCACTTGTGGCCAGGCCTTAAGCCTAGCCCGCACTTGTGGCCAGGCCTTAAGCCTAGCCCGCACTTGTGCCCAGGCCTTAAGCCTAGCCCGCACTTGTGCCCCGGCCTTAAGCCTAGCCCGCACTTGTGCATCGGCCTTAAGCCTAGCCCGCACTTGTGCCCAGGCCTTAAGCCTAGCCCGCACATGTGCCCAGGCCTTAAGCCTAGCCCGCACTTGTGCCCAGGCCTTAAGCCTAGCCCGCACTTGTGCCCCCGGCCTTAAGCCTAGCCCGCACTTGTGCCCAGGCCTTATGCCTAGCCCGCACTTGTGCCCCCGGCCTTAAGCCTAGCCCGCACTTGTGCCCCCGGCCTTAAGCGTAGCCCGCACTTGTGCCCAGGCCTTAAGCCTAGCCCGTACTTGTGACCAGGCCTTAAGCCTAGCCCGCACTTGTGCCCAGGCCTTAAGTCTAGCCCGCACTTGTGGCCAGGCCTTAAGCCTAGCCCGCACTTGTGCCCAGGCCTTAAGCCTAGCCCGCACTTGTGCCCAGGCCTTAAGCCTAGCCCGCACTTGTGCCCCGGCCTTAAGCCTAGCCCGCACTTGTGCATCGGCCTTAAGCCTAGCCCGCATTTGTGCCCAGGCCTTAAGCCTAGCCCGCACTTGTGCCCAGGCCTTAAGCCTAGCCCGCACTTGTGCCCAGGCCTTAAGCCTAGCCCGCACTTGTGCCCCCGGCCTTAAGCCTAGCCCGCACTTGTGCCCAGGCCTTATGCCTAGCCCGCACTTGTGCCCCCGGCCTTAAGCCTAGCCCGCACTTGTGCCCCCGGCCTTAAGCGTAGCCCGCACTTGTGCCCCCGGCCTTAAGCCTAGCCCGCACTTGTGCCCAGGCCTTAAGCCTAGCCCGCACTTGTGCCCAGGCCTTAAGCCTAGCCCGCACTAGTGCCCCGGCCTTAAGCCTAGCCCGCACTTGTGCCCAGGCCTTAAGCCTAGCCCGCACTTGTGCCCCGGCCTTAAGCCTAGCCCGCACTTGTGCCCAGGCCTTAAGCCCAGCCCGCACTTGTGCCCCGGCCTTAAGCCTAGCCCGCACTTGTGCCCCGGCCATAAGCCTAGCCCGCACTTGTGCCCAGGCCTTAAGCCTAACCCGCACTTGTGCCCAGGCCTTAAGCCTAGCCCGCACTTGTGCCCCGGCCTTAAGCCTAGCCCGCACTTGTGGCCAGGCCTTAAGCCTAGCCCGCACTTGTGGCCAGGCCTTAAGCCTAGCCCGCACTTGTGCCCAGGCCTTAAGCCTAGCCCGCACTTGTGCCCCGGCCTTAAGCCTAGCCCGCACTTGTGCATCGGCCTTAAGCCTAGCCCGCACTTGTGCCCAGGCCTTAAGCCTAGCCCGCACTTGTGCCCAGGCCTTAAGCCTAGCCCGCACTTGTGCCCAGGCCTTAAGCCTAGCCCGCACTTGTGCCCAGGCCTTAAGCCTAGCCCGCACTTGTGCCCCCGGCCTTAAGCCTAGCCCGCACTTGTGCCCAGGCCTTATGCCTAGCCCGCACTTGTGCCCCCGGCCTTAAGCCTAGCCCGCACTTGTGCCCCCGGCCTTAAGCGTAGCCCGCACTTGTGCCCAGGCCTTAAGCCTAGCCCGCACTTGTGACCAGGCCTTAAGCCTAGCCCGCACTTGTGCCCAGGCCTTAAGCCTAGCCCGCACTTGTGCCCAGGCCTTAAGCCTAGCCCGCACTAGTGCCCCGGCCTTAAGCCTAGCCCGCACTTGTGCCCAGGCCTTAAGCCTAGCCCGCACTTGTGCCCCGGCCTTAAGCCTAGCCCGCACTTGTGCCCAGGCCTTAAGCCCAGCCCGCACTTGTGCCCCGGCCTTAAGCCTAGCTCGCACTTGTGCCCCGGCCTTAAGCCTAGCCCGCACTTGTGCCCCGGCCTTAAGCCTAGCCCGCACTTGTGCCCCCGGCCTTAAGCCTAGCCCGCACTTGTGCCACGGACTTAAGCCAAGCCCGCACTTGTGCTCAGGCCTTAAGCCTAGCCCGCACTTGTGCCCAAGCCTTAAGCCTAGCCCGCACTTGTGCCCAGGCCTTAAGCCTAGCCCGCACTTTTGCCCAGGCCTTAAGCCTAGCCCGCACTTGTGCCCAGGCCTTAAGCCCAGCCCGCACTTGTGCCCAGGCCTTAAGCCCAGCCCGCACTTGTGCCCAGGCCTTAAGCCCAGCCCGCACTTGTGCCCAGGCCTTAAGCCCAGCCCGCACTTGTGCCCAGGCCTTAAGCCCAGCCCGCACTTTTGAGCCCCTTGTATGCTTGTTTGTTTGTTTTTGTCTTCAGCTTCATGTTGGTTATGCACATAGGGCCAGCTTTATGCTCTTCGCTCTTGTCCCGTCTGAATGCACATGCACGACTGTAATTGGGGAAGAAGGCATTACCCATTTACGGAGGACAGACAAGAAGTGCCTGGTCGCTTGGAGCATGGGGTTATGGAGAGGCTCCGCACTGTACAACAAAGGATCTAGTCCTAAATGTCCAAGTACAGAGTAGAGGGGTGAAAGCTAGCTCTTCACCCCTATGGGTGCCTAACCCTTTATGCAAAGAGTGCAAAGAGTTAGCTGTATGCCTTAAGCCTAGCCCGCACTTGTGCCCCGGCCTTAAGCCTAGCCCGCACTTGTGGCCAGGCCTTAAGCCTAGCCCGCACTTGTGGCCAGGCCTTAAGCCTAGCCCGCACTTGTGCCCAGGCCTTAAGCCTAGCCCGCACTTGTGCCCCGGCCTTAAGCCTAGCCCGCACTTGTGCATCGGCCTTAAGCCTAGCCCGCACTTGTGCCCAGGCCTTAAGCCTAGCCCGCACTTGTGCCCAGGCCTTAAGCCTAGCCCGCACTTGTGCCCAGGCCTTAAGCCTAGCCCGCACTTGTGCCCCCGGCCTTAAGCCTAGCCCGCACTTGTGCCCAGGCCTTATGCCTAGCCCGCACTTGTGCCCCCGGCCTTAAGCCTAGCCCGCACTTGTGCCCCCGGCCTTAAGCGTAGCCCGCACTTGTGGCCAGGCCTTAAGCCTAGCCCGCACTTGTGCCCAGGCCTTAAGCCTAGCCCGCACTTGTGCCCAGGCCTTAAGCCTAGCCCGCACTTGTGCCCCGGCCTTAAGCCTAGCCCGCACTTGTGCATCGGCCTTAAGCCTAGCCCGCATTTGTGCCCAGGCCTTAAGCCTAGCCCGCACTTGTGCCCAGGCCTTAAGCCTAGCCCGCACTTGTGCCCAGGCCTTAAGCCTAGCCCGCACTTGTGCCCCCGGCCTTAAGCCTAGCCCGCACTTGTGCCCAGGCCTTATGCCTAGCCCGCACTTGTGCCCCCGGCCTTAAGCCTAGCCCGCACTTGTGCCCCCGGCCTTAAGCGTAGCCCGCACTTGTGCCCAGGCCTTAAGCCTAGCCCGCACTTGTGCCCAGGCCTTAAGCCTAGCCCGCACTAGTGCCCCGGCCTTAAGCCTAGCCCGCACTTGTGCCCAGGCCTTAAGCCTAGCCCGCACTTGTGCCCCGGCCTTAAGCCTAGCCCGCACTTGTGCCCAGACCTTAAGCCCAGCCCGCACTTGTGCCCCGGCCTTAAGCCTAGCCCGCACTTGTGCCCAGGCCTTAAGCCTAGCCCGCACTTGTGCCCCGGCCTTAAGCCTAGCCCGCACTTGTGCCCCGGCCTTAAGCCTAGCCCGCACTTGTGCCATGGACTTAAGCCTAGCCCGCACTTGTGCCCCGGCCTTAAGCCTAGCCCGCACTTGTGCCATGGACTTAAGCCTAGCCCGCACTTGTGCCCCGGCCTTAAGCCTAGCCCGCACTTGTGCCCCGGCCATAAGCCTAGCCCGCACTTGTGCCCAGGCCTTAAGCCTAACCCGCACTTGTGCCCAGGCCTTAAGCCTAGCCCGCACTTGTGCCCCGGCCTTAAGCCTAGCCCGCACTTGTGGCCAGGCCTTAAGCCTAGCCCGCACTTGTGGCCAGGCCTTAAGCCTAGCCCGCACTTGTGCCCAGGCCTTAAGCCTAGCCCGCACTTGTGCCCCGGCCTTAAGCCTAGCCCGCACTTGTGCATCGGCCTTAAGCCTAGCCCGCACTTGTGCCCCGGCCTTAAGCCTAGCCCGCACTTGTGCATCGGCCTTAAGCCTAGCCCGCACTTGTGCCCAGGCCTTAAGCCTAGCCCGCACTTGTGCCCAGGCCTTAAGCCTAGCCCGCACTTGTGCCCAGGCCTTATGCCTAGCCCGCACTTGTGCCCAGGCCTTAAGCCTAGCCCGCACTTGTGCCCCCGGCCTTAAGCCTAGCCCGCACTTGTGCCCAGGCCTTATGCCTAGCCCGCACTTGTGCCCCCGGCCTTAAGCCTAGCCCGCACTTGTGCCCCCGGCCTTAAGCGTAGCCCGCACTTGTGCCCAGGCCTTAAGCCTAGCCCGCACTTGTGACCAGGCCTTAAGCCTAGCCCGCACTTGTGCCCAGGCCTTAAGCCTAGCCCGCACTTGTGCCCAGGCCTTAAGCCTAGCCCGCACTAGTGCCCCGGCCTTAAGCCTAGCCCGCACTTGTGCCCAGGCCTTAAGCCTAGCCCGCACTTGTGCCCCGGCCTTAAGCCTAGCCCGCACTTGTGCCCAGGCCTTAAGCCCAGCCCGCACTTGTGCCCCGGCCTTAAGCCCAGCCCGCACTTGTGCCCCGGCCTTAAGCCTAGCCCGCACTTGTGCCCCGGCCTTAAGCCTAGCCCGCACTTGTGCCCCGGCCTTAAGCCTAGCCCGCACTTGTGCCCCCGGCCTTAAGCCTAGCCCGCACTTGTGCCACGGACTTAAGCCAAGCCCGCACTTGTGCTCAGGCCTTAAGCCTAGCCCGCACTTGTGCCCAAGCCTTAAGCCTAGCCCGCACTTGTGCCCAGGCCTTAAGCCTAGCCCGCACTTTTGCCCAGGCCTTAAGCCTAGCCCGCACTTGTGCCCAGGCCTTAAGCCCAGCCCGCACTTGTGCCCAGGCCTTAAGCCTAGCCCGCACTTGTGACCAGGCCTTAAGCCTAGCCCGCACTTGTGCCCAGGCCTTAAGCCTAGCCCGCACTTGTGGCCAGGCCTTAAGCCTAGCCCGCACTTGTGCCCAGGCCTTAAGCCTAGCCCGCACTTGTGCCCAGGCCTTAAGCCTAGCCCGCACTTGTGCCCCGGCCTTAAGCCTAGCCCGCACTTGTGCATCGGCCTTAAGCCTAGCCCGCATTTGTGCCCAGGCCTTAAGCCTAGCCCGCACTT